>NW_010416762.1:182658-183312 GCF_000710305.1 Buceros rhinoceros silvestris | reverse complement strand
GACAGGGATCTGCATGACTAGATTTGATTAGGTGCTCTTGGCACCAGCCTTTGCTGCTGGTCTGAGCTACCCTATCATAAGCAGCAGTAAATGAAACAGGATTTATGTAACATGAGTGCCAAGTGATGGAGTAGCAACTGGAATAGAAACAACTGCCCTCAAACCAATAATTTGCAGACATGCCATATCATTCACTATCATTTCACTGCAACCTTCTCCACGAGGAGAAGTGTTATCGTGGGGCATGGTGTTATATCTGCGGTACAGCTAAAGGCTCCTGCAAGGAGCTGCCTGCTGCCTACAAGATGCTTTCACAGCCAAACCCCATGAAACAGGAGGCTCTCCTTCCAGCTCAAAGTCACCACTGGATGCAAACAATTCGGATTTTCTAAGTCACCATGGAGTTTTTCAGGCTGAGAGCTGAGAAATCAAGTCCTTTTTGGCATTCTTTTCAACAGTAATAACTACCCACTTGAATTCATGTCAAGGCTCATGAAGCAGTGGGCAGCGGCAGTGCCTGTTGCTAGTGCACAACTTGCTTGTTTCTGCCCTCTCCACACATCTCCTGGTCTGATTTTCTGCACCCTTCGGCTTACTCTCCAAATTTCTGGAGGGGTCAGGGAAGGCAAATGCTCTTCCCCAAGGAACCTCCCT
>NW_010416762.1:147134-182545 GCF_000710305.1 Buceros rhinoceros silvestris | reverse complement strand
TACACGTTGCCTCAGCCAGCGAACTGCCTGGGAAAACATTAAACTGAGAAGTTGGTATCTGCATTGCAGAAGATGAACACCTTGGCAAAGCAGGTCAAGCAATATTCAAGGACAAATCTCAGGAAAACTCAGAGCAGGACCAAGGAAAAAAAAAAACCCACAAAGGCACTGGAAGTGGAAAGAAAGATGCTAAATGTAGCATGAAAACTGAGAATTAGGATAATACAAAAGAAGCCTGAACCACAAATACAGGCAAATACACCCACACCATGGAGGATGCCACTATCGGGGCTGGCTGCTGCCTCCCCGAAGTTTTCCACAAGTGTTAGGGAGGGACTTTAACCAGCTGGCACATGTGCCGAGAGCAGAACTGCAAGGGTTAACAAAAGGGTCCTCCTTTATAACTGTGATGACTTTTTGCTCACCCGAACAGAAGCATCCTACCACGCTTTTGACTTTTTGCTAAGCAACATGCACTGCCTAACTTGCTCTTTGAGGTACTTTCAAGAGGATTCTGGTGGGTGTCGTAGGGTTTTTTTTTCCCTGGTAACATCCTGTCCCATTCACCCCACACCACAGAGGGACGCACACTGGGAACTCGCACAGTTCACGACTGACTCATCCCCAAAGCACCATTCAGCAGGTGGATCAAGACAAAAATCCTCAGAAAGACATTTCTAACCACCCTTGCTGTACAGAGAGCTCCAGAGCTGGGCTCTGACTGTGACAGTTACGGGTTTGAGCCTCAAATGCTACAGCCACCAATGGTGCTGCTTCAGCAGGTCTGGAGCTTGTGTCATCTCTGAGCCACTCGACACCCGGGGCACCCATTTTACTGAAAGCACAGGGTACGAATGAGCATGACGGACAACTTCCAGAACAGGAGACAAACACTGCGACTTAGGAGACAAACCTTGTAGGGGAGAGAAAGAGCAGGTACAGCAATGCGACTGAAGATGTGTCCTCTCAGGTTTACGCTGTTTACGCTCAAGTACAGTTGATAACTATGGCCTTGCAAAACCCCTTCAATCCCTGCTCGTGTAAGTGGAGTGATAGAAAACACATGCTCATTCAATGTGTATCATTGGCACTAACTAGAGTTAACTAGCAAAGATAAAGTTTTTGGCTGCATCGTTTTACTCAATGTGCATGTTCCTCAGAAATACAGCTAAGAGGAGGGAGGAAGAGAGAGTGTGGTCTGCACAGTCCTACAGTTTATTGTTTCCACTGTGGTTTGGGTTTGCTCCCTAGCATGCTCTGTGTGACAGAAATGACTTATCAGCGAGTGAAACCTTCTTGCTCTTTTATGAATGATCTCTCTCCTTCCTCTTAACCTCTTCGCACAGTGGGGAGCCCAGGTTGCTAAATACACCGCCTGCTGTGGTTTGTCACTGACTGCTGTCAGCCGCTTTTTAATGACATGTTTGTCCACCCAGCAGAGCTACCACCCTTTTGTAATTTCTAGTAATGCATTAGCGTCTCGTTACACAACACACGCCGAGACACTAATTAAAACGCAGAGGACAGGGCCCCAGCATTAACTTGGTAGTGGAGGACAGATCCATCATCCAGCCCTTTCACCTCACGGCTGGTTTTAAGCTGTGATTTAACATCAGGCTGCGCTTACAGCTGTTCTTCACTGTACCAGGAAGGACAACCTGAGGCTGGGGATTTCTGGGCAGCTAATGGCCTGTGAAGGAGTGATGGACTGCTGACAGGCACCCAGGAGAATTGCTCAATAGTACTGCTGCCAGGTCCCAACGGAAAAAGGCTCCTCAGCAGGTAGATGGGAGGGAGGTCTGGGGGCAACAACACTGTACAGCACAGGAAAGGGCATTTCAGGGAAAGACTCTGCAAATACGGTTTATTTGCTTCAGTTTTTACAGTCTAATTTGATTCCTCTTGACCAAGGGCGAACTCTCCCCCTGCCAGTCACACCAGGGGACAGCATGGCTATTTCTAACCATGGTCTCCATTAACACCAGCATTTATTTCACTCCCTGCCACCATCTGAAATTGGTATTACATGAGGTTTACGGTGGGCAGTTTCCTTGCTGATGAAGCCCACACCGACCAAAGGAAGTTCAGCAAAAGGAGGAGAGTATTTTATCTGAAGCTAGAGCTGGATGCACAAAGACACTTTTCTCCAGGGTTACTCCTCACCTACACACCCTGTCTTTCCTCAGAGTCCTGCGTGAAGGGCAGCCAGTTTCCAAAATGCCATGAGACACTCACTGATCAAATCCACCCACAGGACTGGTACAACCTTCATCAACTCTGTCACTGCCATAATCAAGAGACATAACCAAAAGGGCATCGCCCAGACTTACTACTTTTAAGAGCAGCCTACTGAGACTGAATCATCACAGGCGGCACCAAGTCATCGAATTCAACACCGCAAACCCTGCGTTCTCCACCTGAACAAGCTTTCCTGACAAACTACTCTTACAACACCAGGGCTACCAGACCTTACTTGCCTTCTTGTTTATGCTTTTTCCAAACTGCAGTGTGACAGATTTTTGATGTACTCTGAGTTTGTCTTTAGCATCCATTTTCGGATTAAGTGAGGAAAAGAAGTTACAATTCAAGTAAACCCATTCTGAGAGCAAAACACATCAGTACTTTGACAATATTTCATTCCAGTTTTGTGAAAATGCAACAAAGTCCAGCAAAGAAAATTTTTGGCACTACAGAGTCAGAAACAGCCTATGCCAAAACAAATGTCCTTCTTATCAGGCTCTTTCCACAGTAATAGTTTTATTGGGGGGGCGGGGGGGGAGAATAAAAAAAAAAATAAGTCTCGAGAAAAATTTGCAGCATTTGGCAGCAATTAAAATGCCAACTGGAAATAAACGGTTCAAAAATCTGATTTCACCATTCTCAAGACACAGATACATCTATCCAGCCAACAGTCTAATACTTTTCTCAGATAAAGCTATTAAAACAGAACTTCTAATCTCCAGTGAAATGTAGGGTTTACAAAACCCTAAAAAAGAAAGTTTTACTGGAGATAGTTGATCTTTTAAATCATAGTGAGCATTTCAAAGGAAGAAAAAGAAAAACAACCTCAACCTGGAAACACTTTGCAAATGTTAAAGTGTTTTCTATTTTCCGATTTATCTTTTGAGAAGAGATGCACGTCACACTCATTGGAAAGGGGGAAGTCCGCTGAGGACAGGGGGTCCTTCTTCTCCAGGGTTGCCATCCCTGGAAAGCCTCGCTTACCTTGCTGTTCTCGAGGACTGCTTTCCCCTTTGTTGTGACCACCGTACATTTCACTGGGCCGAGTATAACTTTATGTACTTTATATTTGCATTAGTATTAATATTAGTTCTGCCCTTTCATTAAATCCATTTTCATTTCAACCCACGGGTCTCCTCTCCTTTTTCCAATCCCCTTCTCTGCTGGGGAGGGGTCATCAGGTGATAGAGCAACTGCTGTAGTTTAGCCTCAGATACAGGTTAATGGAGACAGGCATCATACAAATGGTATTATCACACCAAAACAAAGGGTAGTTGGATTTAAAACCATAGTGGTGTTTTCTCCTGTCAAAGACATGCCACTCCATGGCCCATAACGTCCTGCTAGCACGAATCTGCCTTTGGAGTAAGCGCAGCCACCCCACGCAAACGGCAGGACAACAAGAGGCAACACGTCATTATGGAATAACTGCCTCTAATAATCCAGCTGTGCTACCGGCTCACGGCACTCACCTCAAGCCTACCACTAATTCTCAGACTTCACCGACAGACACACTGAGTTTGATCTCCAAAGACAGATGAAAATTCATCCTCTGGCTAGGCAGGTATGATTTAAAAGCAAAATAAAACATCCACAATTTCCGTGGCATCTCATCCCAGTAGCCAATTGCTTTCTTATCTCTTCATGCCCAATGTCCACTTGAAGTTTGCTGAATTTACCTTCCAGGTACTGACCCCTGTTCTACCTTTTTCTCACCACTTTCTCCCCAGTTATCATTCATCACTGTCCTTAGACTCCCCCTCCACCTCTGATCCTCTTGCCAGGGCTGAGTTCCCAGATTTCACCACAAGGCATCCTCTCTAACTTCAGTCCTGGGTTTGTGGCCATTGCCTGAATTTTTGCAACTTTTCGGGGATGTTTTTCTGTTAAATAACAAACAGATCCATCAACACATTGCACTCCTGTGATGTGTCCTACTCATCTCAGCTGTCCAGTCCTCCCCTTTTCATGCACAGGGATGATACTAGCAGCTTTCCCTCTCCCTGTTGAAGGGTTTGGTCTCAGAAACCCACCAGACAATTCCGAGTAGGTGCCTGAAGTCATGAAGGGTTACAAGCACAACTTGTAACTGTATTCGCTTTTAAAAAAAAAAAGACATTAAAAATCTAACATGAAGTGTTCCCCCTGCCAAGAGCAAGATCCCTCCATCATCAAGTCTTCCTTAGATCACTCCTCAACAGGGACTAACAAGATCCAAGACCTGATAAGAGTTTCAAGGCACCTTAACATATATTCAAGTTACGTTCAAGCAGATTTCCGCAGAGCCTTCCTCCTTCTCACACACGCTTCACAGGGGCCAACCGCAGCAGATCCAGCTTCTCACCTCAGAGGCCAACATATTTCTGCTGGGACTTAAGCAGTGCCTGAGATCTCAAAATGACCCTTAGGTATCACCTCCCACTGGCACTCAGTAGGACCTCAGCATCATTTCTATTTTCCCTATTCCCACATTTTCAATTCCTGTATATTTTCACTGAGTAGATCTTGAACCCATTTCATGCTTCCCACAGTCAGTCTTGAACCAGTTAAGTATTTATACCAAGCAGATGCTCCCAGAAATACTAATTCCTTGCAGCTTCCAAAGAAAAAACTATATTTGGGGTTGGAAGGAGGAAACAATACTTAGCCTTCACTGAAGCAGAGTGCGCTCCACCCTTATCAGACACCAGAAAAAATCCAGCAGCATTAGGACACAGTCCCCATCAAGGAAATGCTACATTTGGTATCCACATCCAGGTAAGACAACAGAGAACAACGTCGCAAGGCACAAACACCAGAGTTAATCCACTCCTCTGACAGCTTGCAGGATTTAAAAAAATTTTTATTATCATTATTATTAAAATAAGAGTTGGACCATGGAGGAACCACAAACTTGCATCCCTCAGAGCAGCCTCCGCTGCCATCAGGGCCTCTCCAGCTCTTATAGGTGGCAGCAAAAGCCTCTGGTTAGTATGGGCAGCTTTTAAAAATTATTAGTAGTATCACTTTCTAACGAACTTTAAAATCAAGTGATAACCAATCCCAGAAAGACCGGGTGGGTTTGTCAACTCCAATCCTACACACACTGGATTGTCTACACCCAAGGGGGCTTTGGTTTGCTAATAAAACAAGATAGAAGCATTACGGAGCAAGGAAAGCACAACAAAATCTGTTTAGCAGAAGTAAATGACCGCAATTCAGACACAGCGCACTCAAAGGCTTTAGTCTGGCACGCTGCTGAAAGGAAACAAAGGTCCAGATTTGGCTGCACATGCCCATGAAACATCTAAAACACAGGATCAGCATGTGAAGTCTCTACAGATGGAATTTTGTCCCCCAGCTTTATAAGACATTAGCCATGTATCCAGTTAAACATAGCAGCAACGAGCCTTCAGCCTTTAAAAACTTTAACGCAAGTATCAAGTGGTAGTAAGACCTTCTATCTCAAAGCCATCACACACAAGAACCACATCACACTGCCAGTCCCGGCTTCACTCACCAGGCTCAAACGGACTACAGGAAAGAAGCCCCACACAACTCACCCCAAGAACCCTTACTGCTCAACCTCCCACAGCTGGGACAGCATTTAAGGACCTCCTCAGCTGCAGAGGTAAAACTCGGCCGAAACGAGCAGAGCTTGGTTTGAGGTAACCACTGCAGAGGATGGAAGCGTTTCGCTGGATTTCTTCTCCCAGGATAAAACATCCTGGATGCACCAGCAGGTTTGCAAACTTCAGGATCATGGCAAGTCCATAACATGCAAAATCTTAATTGGTACTAGCAGTAAGTTTTAGTCGGACCAGGCTGCTCGCTGCCCTTGGTCACAAGCTGCAAGGCTGAGATGCTGCAAATAGTCAGGGCCGAGCAACCCAGTGTTTCCCAGCACTGCTGACCTAGAACACTTTGGCTTGTCACAGCTGTGACAGGGATTGGTGGCAAGCTCTTATTTCCCTGCCAGCCCCGTGTGGGTAGCAATCAGTGGATTCGGGTGACTGCCATTAAGCTGTAGACAGTGTCACTGCCTCCCAACTCTTGTTTGGGTATATGAACGCAAAACTGCCAGGGGAATGACCAGCTCGATAATGCAGTCTGCTGAATTTTGTTACAGCCTGTCTTGCTGCACAAAGGAGATGCATTCAACGCAGACAGTGGGGTTCCGCTCTGGAAGAGCTCAGTGTTTGAGGAAAGAAGGGGAAAAAGAAGCTTAGAAACCAAAATCCAGTGCTGTTGGTCAGAAGTACATAAAGCAGAGCCTAGAGGTTAGTTCTGTGATGGAATTAGCTGCTCTCCCTGCACAGTCTCATTGGTTTTCATGCACATATCCCAACACTCTGACCGAGGTGTAGAAAGCTCAACTCAGTGGCTTTTTTTTTTTTTTTAGGTAAACAGCAAGAGCAATATTCCTGTCCTGCTGACACTGGTCAGCATCTCACCCTGCAATGGCACAGCCAGCAATGACCCTGCTCTGACACTGGCTAGTGCACGGTGAGTCCTTCCAGCCTCACACGATGATTATTCTGTTCTGCAAAGCTGATTTCATGCTGCTTCACACAAGAAAGTGGGCGGTCAGCCTGGATGTGCTGCTGCGGTGCGAGAGGCAGAAGTGTGTGTGGGGGGTTGCTGCAGGGGCAGCAGGTGTCTCACGAGATTCCACACTAACCTCCAGCAGGGACCCCTAATCCTGTCAGTTTGTGATCGATCTTGCACAGCGCTTAGGTTCCATGAGAGAATTGTTTTATCATGGGAAACCTTCCTCTCCAAAGCTGTTTAATTATTTCTGTATGTGATGGGTTGACGTAAAATGTGCGCAGGAGTGATATACAGGGAGGGAAGCTAAAGAAAGGGAAGAACAGTGCAAGGACCAGAGCAGCTCATCTCTGACACAACACACAACTGCTCCTTACACATCATGGTAACGGCCCGTGCCATTTGGTTTCTCCCGCTATAGGGAACTATACATTGTAAAGCTGCACTTGAGTGTAACATTAATGTTAACTCCTCTTCCCATTCTTCCATCAAGGGGCAGCATGCGTGCAGAGAGGAAGCTCAGCCCGACTGCCACATCTCAGACCACTGAGGTTAACTTCCTCTCTGCACTGCTGATTCACTGTACAAATTTGGTCATCTTGCAGGCAGCTTAATTTCCAGAATCAATTGATTCCAGAAAACAGGTCACTAACACCTGGCAGCACGTTTCTTGATCTATAATGAGGCTGCAAGAACCTTTACCTACTGCCTCTTGCAACAGAGGTGCAATGCTTCAACTGCTGTAAGACTTTTGCAATCCCCACAGAAAAAGCAACTTACTGATCTCGTCATTGTCATTAGAACTTGAGATGCCCCTTCTTCATGTTGATGTTTGGTGTGCAATGCTGTTTGTCACAACAGGATTTGATGAAATTCTTCCAGCTCCAGGCTGAATATCTTCTCAAAACCAGAAACAGAGAAAAAGAGTTACACCACAAGAACCAGATGAGTTTCCTAACCACTGGCCTCGTGGATATCCTGGGTGGTCTCTTGCACTCTTTCATGAGAAGTACTTAAAAGCTTCAGTGTTAAAACCAGATGTCATAACTTTGGAAAGTGTTGAGAAAAGCATAACTCATTTCCCAACATGCTCTGCCTAGTCTTCAAGTCCACCAGGAGACTGTAAGAGCTTCTGAGGCTCAGATTTTGAAAAATCAAGTGTCAGCCCCAAACTGGACGTGCACTTGAAAATCTGGGGCAGACAGGCATCCTCTCCACAGCACAGGAGAATCTGGTGGACTTTGTTTTCTGGTTATTCAGTATGACTCTTAGATTTCTTACACAGCACATACTGATTTACAAATGATTTTGTACTGACTTAGAGGAGTTTATCAGCCACTGCACAGCTGAGCTGATAAAATTATTTCTCTTACAGCCATCACTTCAAATCTGAAAAAATTACTTGAGAGCTAGTATCATTTCTGTAAAGAGACAATTGTAAAATTGTTAGAAGAATGAACTTCATGTATGCTGGTATGGGTAAATTTACCCTCTGGTACATAATAAAGTGATTGAAAATGACACAGAGTCATGGGTGGTCCAGCTGCCCCATGGTCGGCCTCATGTGGTCAACAGATCCTGTCTTTAGTAAGAACGACACTGGCTACGACATCCTAGAGGAATTCGAATTCGCACAAAATGTTTTATTAACGCCCAAACAGTGTTAGAAATGAGCACAAGGCTTGTCTTCACTCTCCAACTTCTCCATTACCATCCCCAGTACATTGTTAATCTGGCATTTAATCCTGCCTGGAGGCTGAGGAATATCTGGAATATTCTTTACTCCTCCCTGTTCAAAATAGAAATCAGAGGCTTTCAGTTACCACCCTGAAATCTGCAGAGGAATTTCTTTAATAAGCTTAAGTAAATAATAATTTTACCACTGAAAGTTTAATGTATGGAAAATCTAGACCACTTTGCCATGAAAAGAAAGAAGGAAATAAAACAAATCCCAACCACTCAGTGGAAGATGCCTCATCAAAATAATAAAAAACAAGAATGTTGTCAGTAATTGATGACTTAGAAGGTTTCCAAGTAAGAGATTCCAGAGCTGGGCATGGATTTGCTTCCCTCATTATGGAAATCACACAGAGAAACAGTGTCTCTTTCAACATCATTATTATCTTGAATTAGTTATGGCGTCCACTTCAGATTCTTTCAATCACATTCTTCCTTCACTCAGGCTAAAAAAAAAAAAAACCAAACTTTTTTTTCATATCCCACTTCAGGATCCTTCCTCCTCTTCAGAGCAACTCGACATTCCGTACTCCTGAAACGAAGCAAGCAGTTGTCCTGCAGTGCCATGTCTCTCTGTGTAATGGTGCTATAAATAAGGAGAAATAAACCCTAGGGCAAAAGATTGTAATAGTTGCTCTCATATCTGTACCTAATTGGCTGCACTGTAATCCTGACTCTACTGGATTTTGCTGTCTGTCGCTGCTGTAGCAGGTTACAATTATTTTCTCACTTTCCCTCTCGCTGTCCCTTTGTCCTATGTTTTCCTTCCACCCGGCCTTTGCCATCACCCCTTCCTACTAAAGTCTGGTATGTAATGCTGACAAAATTAACTCTTTCTTTCACCTCGTCTCCTCTCTTACTTTATCATTTAATAAATTAACATGTGATGAGGGATTTTAGGAGGGAGAGGTGATGGCCAGATGAAGGGAAGATGTTTGGGTCAGTCTGGCAGGATGATGCTGAGCAGATGTGAGGAAGGAGGGAATGATGGGCAAAGCAGCACCATTTCTACATCTTTCCCTTCCATGAGAGCATCACAGAGACACCAACTGGCCAAAGATCTGAAAAGAAAACAAGCCCCAGCAGCGTACCTTGGATAATGAAGGGTATATGAGGAAAGCTGGTACGACTTGACAAGGGAAACCCGCCGGTGTCACAGCTAGATGAATTTATGATTGCAAAAGAGTAGCAATGGCATGGTGCAGCAAGCGGAGAGAAAGGAAGGACACTGGTCGCTGCGGAGGTGCCATGGGAAAGCTGAACAACAGTGAGGCGACTCAACACAATGAGGGCGCTTCTAGAGCGCAATTAAGCACTGTAAGAAGAAGTAGTCCAAACTTTTCATCTCCACTTACAGGTTACACCCCACCTGCTCCCCTAACTAGCGTTGAGCTTGAATTGTTTTAACATGGAGGTGGGTGAGAAAGAGGATTTTAGAGCTGGAGCTGAGCAGCAGCCAAGTTCAGGGTGCCATTTGCCTGCTGGACCCTGATAACAGCAAGCTAAGCCTCTGAAGCACGGCTGCAGCCAGCAGCTTGGCTGACATTGTCGTCGAGCTCTGCGTGTGCAGCAGGTCTCGTGGCACCCAGTTGTTTTTAGTATCATTGGGACTTTCAGGACAGGGAAGGTGTCTTTTTTTGTGAGCAAAAAAGAAAAAATTACAGTGTGCACACAGGTATGTTCCCCACAGCTGAAAATGGGAATCTGTGAAAAGAAACAGAGAAGGTTTGGGTTCTGGTTCTGACAGCGGGGCTCAGGTTTTGGAGCTGCCAAGCAAGGATACCAAACACCCACACCCTACAACCTGAATGCATGCAAAACTGGTTTTGAAATGGAAGGCTTCAGAGGAAGGCGAAAGAGGCCGGATTAGCATCACTCCACTGAGCCCAGCAGAGAAGAGCAGGAGTGGATACTGCTGTACTCTGTGACCTGTATTTTTGATGTCCTTTCATTTATTAACAGCCTGCCAAAAATAAATCCTCAGCTGGCTTTGCTGCAGAGCAGCAACATGGGCCCTTTGAAATTTGCCTGCATTTTAGACGCACCAGTTCAGCACTCACGATACTAACACATTCCCAGAGACAGGTCAGGAAGCAGGCAAGTCATAACCACTGACTTGGTGTTGCTCATATCTGAAATCTCCCCAGGAGATACCTGGGTAAGCTTTTCCAGGAGGATGACTTTAACCCCAGGGAAGACTAAGTCTATGGATTAAGCATGGCTTCTGCAAGAGAGATGTTCCTTGCACGTACATTTTTTATTGCTCTCAAGGTAGATTGGCTCAATCCTTCTCCCTAAGATGCAACACCCAACACCAGTATTTACCTTCTGAAGTATAGAATGGAAGTATATCAAGGCTCCTGAATGAGTTACAGCTCTCTGAGCTCACCTGGATTTGCTCTGAATCCAGAGTGAAAAGCAGCAGATAACCCAAATGATTCATGGAGTCCCAGGGCTTTAGATTCACCCTTGCAAACAGGCTGAGTTTCTGACCCCACAGACAACAGGAGCAAAATCTATGAAGCTGATAAAGAATGAGACACTGAGTTCTGTCAATAGGTACCATTCTCCTTGTCAGTACACCTAAACAGCGGCCTGATGTCCAAGGAATATTTGGTATCTTTAATTAGATCAGTATCTTTCAGAATAACGGGATCAATACCTGGCCCAGCTGTTGGGAGAAGACAAAGGACCAATCCCTAACTGTGGCAGCAAGACTTGCAGGGACACCAAGGAAACCAGACAAGATGCAGGAGCAATGAACCAAAACCAAGTGATTATCTAAAGTGACAAAGGAAGGCAGAAAGATCGGGACAGCAAGTTTCCTTCTGATCACATTCTGCCTTTCAGGTGGTACAACCACCTCAAACCTGTGGGAAATGGGAAGGAAATATTGCCTTCTTCCAGCATCTCTGCACCTGGTCTACATCAGATGACTCACAGACCCCCAGGCAGGGAAAAATCTTGTCAAGCTGGGACAATGTGTTACCCTCTTTCCTGTCCTTGAAGGCCTCAGCCACTCCTTGGCATGCAGTATACCCTTGGGTGGGTGATACAGGCCAGGTTCCCTTAGGTTGAAACACAAAGTGTATTTTTAGTACATTACAAATGATCTGTAGACATTTAGCACTTTCTGTGGTCCTCAGACCCACTCAGGCAGGGAACAGAGTCACCAGCAGACTCTGCTGTAGCTGTGAGAGATGGGTGGTAACAGAGTTAAAGCCTCTTTTAGTCGCGGAGAGTAAGAGGTGGCCAAGTATACCCTCCAGGTCATTACGATAGGCTGATTTCCTTGGACATTTCTCGTTGGTGAGGTCACGATGTTATTCTCAGAAACTGAGGAAGGAAATTGCAACACAAAACTCCAATCAGGGGATTTTTTTAAGAACTTGAAGTAGCACATAATAAAAAGGCTAATAGTATGTTGCAATCCAGTTCTGCTCCAGTCAGACGGTTTTGCACCAACAGGAAGCTGTTGCAGATGCCCTGCAACCTGGTTAGTGTAATATCTGGGCACGAGAGGACATCCCAGACCAAACTGTTCTGCCACAACTTCCCTAGAGATGGCTCTTTTCTTTCGGGCTGAGATGACTTTACAATTCAAACAGTGTTACTACATTTTCACCTGATTCTGGTCCTTCCTTCACTAGCCCTCAGTGATGCGAGGTATAGGAATCAGAGTGAAGAACAAAATCAGACCGGTGGATGGACCTGATCCCATTTTTTTAAACAACTCCCTATCCTCGACACATTGCTCCCTGCTGCAGTATCTGTGACAAGACACTGGTGACTGGTACGAGCGACCTTCAGAAGGATTAGCCAGCGATGTGTGACTGCCAGTGAATAACTCCATTTATTTTGTGTGATGAACAGTAAATCATTCTAGTAAGATACTTTTCCACTCATTCTTTGCTTGAGAATGATTAGCAGCAAATAGCTTTTAGCAGTTAAGAAAAAAAAGCTCTTAGCTTTTCCAGTGGACCTGAGCAAAGGCACACACAGGAAGAGCCAAAAACTTTGTCCTATTCACTTGTGGTCAGCTCACATCAATAGAGTGGGCCAAATGTTAGGGAAAAGGGTGTGTGAGCATGTATTTCTGTGAGCATACACACACAGACGTCCTTTCACCCTAACTCTTACATCTTCTGGTCTGACCATGCCCACAATACTACTGGAGACAACATTTGCCCAGCTTTTTTGTTCACACGGAGCACCAGTTACTCTTTGAACAACAGAGTTCTTATCGAAGCTAACATATCTATGGATAAAATGGAGCATTTCCCTTATCCAGACGAATAGCCAGCGGATGCCAGCGCTAGGATTCCTTCTACATCTATCACTGTGGACACTGACGACTTACCAAAATGAGCAGGATTAAGCTCATGTTTAACACAAGCAGCTGTCATTTCCACCCACCCACAGGTATAAATACCATAGCAGAGTTAAAAAGAAAGAAACTGGGGACCCTGAATCAAGGTGTAAATCAACATCCCATGTCACGTCCCTGTGTGTTCCCCTTACCCCCCTGGATAGAGAGATATTCCTATGACACGCTCACCAGTGTGGTACAAATGCACCGAATGGTTAGAGTGTGGCTAAACTGGATGCTACTTGGCTAAGGGGATCAAGGAGCAGTGCATCCCCGGACTGCTGCATGGGATGCTGCCCTCACATGTGTGAGACCCCTACTCAAGTCCTTGTCATTCCATTTGGAGCGCAAGTTTGACTTCACAGACTAAGAGAGCCCGTGACTTAGCTGCAGAAAAGACGATTCTCAGTCACCACAGAAAAGGCATGATGGCCCAGCAGCTCTTCTACCTGCCACAACCCAGGAGAACTTGCTTATCTTATCTCTTTCCTGTGACCTTGAGCAACTCCATCTATCCACCTATTCCCACTCAACTTCACCGTTACTTCTATTTTAGTTTTTAGGTAGTGACTGCTTACAGGTTTATCTCAAAGGGACTCTTCTTTCTCTGTAGGCATGACTGAAATTCAAATAATAGCGAATGAATTTCTCTTTTCAACTACACTTCAAAGTCAAAAGAGGTCATGTGTATGTGGACACAAATAGAAAAACAGTGAGGCTATTTCCTTCAGATGATAATGCTGTATTTCATAGCCCTGTTCTCCAGAAGAAAAATTGTTGGCATTTTGTTCAACATCATATGACTTGAGCAGTGAGGACTCACTGCATCTCCACTTGAACTTAACAAAATAATTAACTGTTACTCAGCACAAAGAGAAAGTCACAAGATTGCAAAGAGCAGTGCTAAGAACGCAGATATATGGAAGAAGGAGAGCAGCTCTCTCTGAGCTGATGATATAGAGAGGGCACTGGCTGCGGCACTGTATCATTGTCTATTCACAGTTGCTCTTGGCCAGTATGAACTGGTATGAAGCACAGGCTCCAGAGTAGCTCATTTCATGCAGAGCTAACAATTACCTTTGGTTGAGACTGTTACAGGGAACTCCACAGTTTCCTTACCGATCCACACTCCTATTTTCCAACCCTCAGAAATGTCGTGTGCCCAGAGAAATTAATGCACAGTGGGAAGGAGCAGGTAAAATCTCACATCTTTCACAGATGGCAGGGACTTCTTGGAGTAACAGCAATTTTCCTAATCTATGTCTTTTCTCCACGTAACCTTACCATTCCTTCCTCTTTCCTCCTGAAATCTACGCTGTACACTTCTTTTCCCAACAGCCGTAACATTTATAAATCATTCATGAGAAGTAGCTCTAAGGAATGACTAATGTTTTGTCTCTTTAAAAAGGCTTACAATGCTCTCCCTTTAAACGTGCAGTGGATTTGGGGCTCCCAAGGCTTTACCAGCACCATCACCAGGGCTCCAAATCACACTGCGCCCCTTCCTCACGGCAGCCCTCAAGACCACTGAACCTCCACAAAGACCACTCTTTCGCAAAGATAACGTGTGGTTATTGCTGGTTTTTTCTGCTGGGTCCTCCTAGCACTAACTAGTAATTTCCACTGACAACAATCAGACCTCTCATGTGTGTAATAACATACTAATCTGAGAGAAAAAGAATATTTAGTCATTCAAATCAGGAGCAGCCGCAGCCTTCCAGTTAAGGGGGCAGTTTTCTTTGCTCTCTTTCTGAGCAGACATATCTCAGGCTGGTCTTATCTGAAGTTCAGTGCTGGAAAAGCCCAGGAAAAATGCGTACCAGTCTGGACACTAAAACAAAGAAATCTGGCTTTATGTGCAGAATAACCACAAACAGTACGATTGATTGCTTACGCATCGGCATATGACAAGCCCGCAGCTAATGAAGCACAATGCTGAGCAGACAAACACGAAATGAACTCCATTAAATAGCCTATAATAAACATTTTGTTCCAAAGAAGTTTTCTAGATTCTTTTAAAAGCCAAAAATCACAGTAATACTTAATACCTGCACTGCTACAACATAACTAATGAACTCTCAAAAGCTTAATAACGACTGTTGCAATAAAAAGAAAAAGTAGTTGGGCCAGGCAAGTCTCATTGTCTGGAGCAGACAGGACTCCCGTGTCTCAGAATAACCCCAGGCCCTTCTTTTCAAGATGAACTACGAAAGCTAGTACAACACCATCCCACCCTGGCTATGTCAGAAGCTCCATCCTGGGGCAGGGGGAATGGTGCCAGCTACCAGTGAGGTGGAGACTCTAGCTCCAGCCTTTTCTCAGCTGTTTTCTACCTCATTTGGGACAACGCAAAAAGCCACCTCTAAGTGGCCAAGGTATCTACTTGGCTGTCAGTGTGGCTCAGCTGGCAAATTGATCCACTTCACAACCCAGCAAAGAGTTAAACCTGGCAGTACAGAACATGGTGCACGGAGAAGGGCAACAACAAACATGCAGCAGTAACCAGTCTGCAGAAGATGGGCCACCACCCACCCTGGGGACTCCAGGAGCACCTGGTCTGTGCCAAGCCATGCAAGTTTCCTTTAGCTGGACAACCAGGCACCATCTGCCTACTGTCCTCACTAGGATACTGTATGCTACTCCTGCCTCTCCATTACCAACAATGATCATTTTCATGGATCATTTTCCCCCTTTGGACTAAAGTACAATTTCCTCAACACCAGTCAAATGCTTTTCAATCTAAAGACATGCAATCATAAATTTTTGAAGGAAGGCAAGCCATCAAGTCTGAAAAATACGCTATCTTTTTTTAAGCACTGACGGACTCCAAGAATTGTGCTATCACTGAAGCAAGAACGCTCATGGACATATTATACAAGTGAAAAAGAAAAATCAAAGTATTTTCTTCTTCTGCAGCATCTCACATCCTGACGTTTCAAAGCACTTTACAACCCAGTGATCTTTCCAATGCACCTACAGGGTTTGCAAATATTATGCCCATCTGAGATAGAAAAGCTGACTAATGCAAAGACAGTGTTCCTGCCGATTAGAAATTAACTTCTCTCGACCACTGTGACTGAACACGTTATTTTGAGGCTTGAGACAGAAAAGTGTGTAGAAATGTTCACCAGAACGCTCATTTTTCCACAGGTAAGGTAAAAATGCTTTAAACAGCTGAGCTTTATGACAACTTAAAAGAAATGATAGCATTCCCACAAAACACATTTGCAGGATTAGGCATTTCAAGCAGAGGCATCTTTTTTGTTTTCCTTTCAGAAATGTTCACTGCGATATTTTTTTTCATTATTTAGTTGGAGTGACTATTTTTGCAGGTGCTCAAAGAGTAAATATCTCCCTTGACTCTCCCAACTTTTGAAACTCTCAGTTATAAAGGACAGGATGAAAGAAGGGATCTATTTTTCCTTCTCTAGCCAGAGCGAATCTCTAAGACAGGGATGTGTGATATATGGTCCCAGCTGCAAAGGAGCAGTTGGACCTTTAAAGACTTGGGCTTGCCAATCTCATTTTGCACCTCCATCTTCCTGCCACATCACCAGCACCCTCTTTTGCTCCCAGAAGACAAAGGCCTATCTTCATCCCTTTGAAATTAGCTACTGTAGAGGGAAATAAATTAAAACATGAAAACTTGGACATGTGAGTGACAGAAATCCATATATGCACATTTCTGCATGTCACCATCAGGCTTGATGGCCACTCATTCCTATGGAAACTCTTCTCTATCAATGGCGAAGGCTAATAAAATATTCCTGTTTCTTTCTGCATTGCAATTTTGATAGGCCCAGTCTGTCAGTGCACTCTTCCCATTATCACCACTAAAAGAGCGCAAGTTCATTATCTTTAAGTAACTGTGTTGACTCTGTAATAGCAGGTTGTGGTGGCTCAATGTGATGAGAAGTCACTCTGGAAATCTTGCACAACCTTTCACGCTCATGTTATAAAGAACATCACCACTGTTTCGCCTCCGTTCATGCTGATCACTTCATACAGCAGCATTTCCACCAGAGAGAGCAGCTAGAAAAAGGCAGCAGACAAAAAGAAGGCAGGAGAAAGTGTGTTTGCATACACACAGTTTCTAGGGAATCTTCTATTAACCAAAGACAACAACCCTGAGGATCAGAAACAGAGGGGGAAAGTGAATTACTACTAAAATTTACAACACCTATTTACCATGCCCTGCATGAAATAATTTCAGCTACGTTTAACTGTAGGAGCCAAGTTAAAATACTTTGGCTGGACTGACTTTATTAGGAGCTTATGAATTAAATTCAGACTGAATGCTTTAGTAGAGGTTTTCTGGCATCAAAGAACTAGCTGCAATAAGCTTTCTTGGACTAAGCTGAATTATTAATGTTGATTATATAAAAGTACTATTCACCTTTCAAATGCTGAGAGTAATTAGGAATCGCTCAGCAGAATAGTTCGAGTGATTTCTCCCCAGCAACTTCCTTAATGCAGCTCCTTTGAAAGAAAAAGAAAATTAAAACCCTGCAAGAAAGGCTGCTCTGCTAATACACACACATTCAGCAGATTTCAAAAAGACACACAGAAAAGAATTATTTTCTCACAAATTACATTTGTAGTTAAACATTCCCTTCTGAAATGGGATGTGTTTTCAGCACCGCAGCGTTAGAAAGGAAATGGAGAAGTTGCTCTGAATGCTTAACGATACGCTGAGCTGCTTGCTTTTAATGAAATGTCATTTCACTAACATCATTCTGCTGAAAAAGATGTGTTGAGTAACGCTGGAGAGCCACCGAACCGGCACCACAGTATTACATCATCAATATTAAATATTCTTTGTGCATTCACGGCATGTTTCCACACATCTGATGCACGAGGAGTGAAAGTGGCAGCGAGCCAAAGCACCTTAGTGTTCCCTTCAGCGTTAATCAAGCTTCCAGGATGTTAAATGCTGCAGGGTGACATCCCTGACCCAGCCAAAACACTGCCACCAAACTTTCTCTCATGCAGGCAGGAGGCATCACCGAGCACCTGATGGGGGGAACTCATGCAGCACAGTCAGGCACAGAGCAATTAAAGGCTGATTTTAGGTATGCTCATTTCCCAGACGACGTCTCTCTTTAATCTCTGAAAGATGAAAAAGGACAGCAATAAAATGTAGGAATTAAAGAACTGCTTGCCTTCGAAACAGCCCTGAACAAGCAGTGCCCCGAATAAAATGGAAGATGGGGCCTGACCCTGTGCCTGCTGCTGATGCTGAGCCTGCCTCACCCAACTGGTGGAGCTGGCAAAGTCAGCTGTGCTCATCACTGGGACAGATTTGAAGGACACAACAAGACCCTGGAATCCAGCCCCGCATCTCCTGCCTACAAATCTCACAACCCCCTGGTTTTTCCCCAGCCCCGCTGCCTTTCCCCCCACACTGCCCAGCCCCCCTTTCCCTCCTGATCAGTCTCCACTCAGCTGAGCTCTGCTCTACCAGCCTCACCTCAGTTTCTCTCCCTTCTCACCCCAGCCGCTTTGTGACTGTTTTGAACAGCGGGAGAACATATTACCTATCCGCATGCAAACAAGTCGTCCCAGGCATGAAGAGAAGCTGAAAGCAGTAAAACCTGTGAAGAACTTGGGGACACACGCAGTGTCCTGCTTCTCCATGTTCTAGAGAGAACCTGCTGCCGAAAGCTACTTTTAGGCTTTTTTTCCTGTTTCTTGCCATCGGTGTTTCATAGCTGTTTCTCCTATTCCTTATTTTCTGTTCTGACTCTTGCTTCTCTCTCTCCTTCAAGCACACCCCAGACCAAACCCCAGCAAAGCCTTCTTCCTGAGGGGCATCATCTTTGGTTTTGTTTCTGGCACCACCCTGCGCATTTTTTTTTGCTTGGGTGCCTGCATCATTTGCCTCCTGGTATGGAGAGTTTTATGGGTGCTTGCAGACACCTTCACCACAGGACAGAGGCTGCCTTGCCATGGTGGGCAATGTTCAACCCAGCTGACTGCAACCTCTCAATTTCAGAAGGGGGGAAAATAAACAAAAGGCTTGCAAGACATTTATTTTATATATGTTTTCTTACTGCATTCGGGAGGCATTTTTTTTTTAACAAAGAAACAGCTTTGACATGAAGTAGAGATCAGTTTGCAGTCCTTGCAGTGCAGAGAAGCCTGAGCCGATCAGCATTTTGTTCATCCAACTCCTCTAAGGTGCACGAAAAGGAAGAGGTCTCCCAGCTACCTCCAAATCAAGAGTGCAGAGATGATAGATATGCTGGGGAGGAGGGATAGCCTGGGGAGGAGGGGGGAGGAAAAAAGGATGATGAGGGCCTTGTTTTAAATTTTTAAGGAGGCCTGTTTAAAAATTTTTAATTTAGACATTCTTTAGGAAAAAAGGAAGGAGGCACTGTATATTTGAACACTCTCCTGTTTCCCCTGCCTTTACAAAATCCTGCTGCTTCAGGCAATTGTTTGTGCCAGGAAAATAAACCCACTGAGCACAGGGTCTCTGGATGGGGTGAAATTAATGTGGCTCCTGTTGCTGCCAGTCATGCCTTGGCAGAAGAGTTACACGTACAGTAACTGATCCCTCAGGACTTCATCATCCGGCTCCTTCACCAGCAGAACAGTGAGACACATAATACACACTTGCCACGTGATACTTTTGCCATCTACATCTTCAAACCCTTCACCTCAGCCACCTGGGCTCGTGTGTGTGAGCGTGACAAGTTACAGGATCTCCCGCATCAAACGTACAATTTCCCTGCAAATCAATGGGATCGGAGCAACTTTCCCTCTGACACAAACCAAGTATTCCTGTTTCCTTCACAGGACAAAAAAAGGACATTTGCACTGACCGGTTCAATGCCACCCTGAAAGGACATCCAGGACTTGGGGCAAAACTCTGGACCTAAACTTCAGACACGCTGGAGAAACAGAGGCTTCAATCTAACCCTGATCTGAGGACTTCAATGGGCCAGCCTGAAATTCCCATTCAAAGTACTTCTGGATCCCAAGGCAGCTTCACTCTCTCTGGTGTGAAGGGGGGGAGTTCAAGAGTGGGTTTGGGGATACAGAGGAGGTTTGCTTGTCAGTCCTGGAGGAGGAAAAGGGTATTGTTTGTCCTCAGAAAAAGCAAGCAAGCAAACAAATGAACAGAGTCTTTCCTCCAGAAGATCATATAAAACATGAGATTGATAAAAGCAAAGCACAAACGCAGGACTGCGCAGGGACACCTGGGGTGGCAGTCAGTGCTGACAGGCACCTGGGAAGGCTGCCTGTCCTTCCTGCTGCAGCAGCCAGGAGCGGGCACGCAGCACAAAGAACACAGCAGCCTGGTTATCCGTCACACCCAGAGCCAAAACATGCAGCTCAGCACGAGCTCCTTGTTAACCTGAACTTGGTTGCAAGACCAAGGACGCATAACCCACCTGATGGTGCTGCTGCTTTCGTGGTGATGTCCTTGTAATTCAACTAGCTTACCCTAGCAGATAATAAATCAGGGCACAAGCTAACTGAGTACATGCTTACG
This sequence comes from Buceros rhinoceros silvestris, assembly GCF_000710305.1. Classification (NCBI taxonomy): domain Eukaryota; kingdom Metazoa; phylum Chordata; class Aves; order Bucerotiformes; family Bucerotidae; genus Buceros; species Buceros rhinoceros. The sequence continues at coordinate 162,170 of NW_010416762.1, read as the reverse complement.
GAGAATAACTTCACACTTGCTAACATCAGTGACGGCTCCACCAGGTTAGCAACACCTTCACTGTAGAAACTGACTGTATTCCATTTACTGCAGGGCAGGAAAAACATTCAAGCTAAGTTCTCCCACCTTTTACAGCATGGAACTGCCTGCAGGGAGCAAGTTTCACTTCCCCTTAGTGTGCCATACAAATGTATTACCTTCCTTGGGGGAACGAACGCTCCGGTTGGTGTCATCAGAAGAAAAGTCATCAGGAAGGGCACAGCTCCAGGTGTGTGCTCTACCAGGGCAGCTCCTCATAAAAAAAACAGCCTTCAAGCCCTTCCTGTTCTTCCCTCTGTGCATTGGAAATTGCAGCTGCACAAAGGAAGGATGATTTGGGCCCTTAATTCATCAGTTTATCTCATGAGCAATTTCCCCTGGTTCATTTTAAAGCGCCACTCTCTACAGAACTAAGACAGATGGAAACACAGTGTCCCTGGTCCTACCCACTCTCAAAACACTATCAAAGCCCCCTTTTGGTTCCAGAGGCTACAGCGCAAGGGAGATGCGTGCACGGTGCAGCTCTGGGTACCCACCCAGGCTCCGGGGGCAGAGGGGGGCAGCCCCAGATGGCAGACACTGGACTGCCTGAGGCTGGGCCTCAATCGGCGCATCCCTGTGCTCTCTCCACAGGTCAGCTTTGTTTAAAAGGGGATGAGATAGTCAAAGTGCTCCTATTCACATTGCCTAAGCACTTGGATAAGCCAGTTTGGAGTACAGGATAATCAATTTCTTGTTTCTTTGCAAACATTTTGAATATGCCAGAGATGCTACACAACCCAGCAATAATTTGGAAACTGAGGCACAGGGCAATTACACAACTAAACATGACTGGCAAGCACTTAACAGCCAGCAATGTCTCCAAGCTTCCACCAAGCAACTCAGGAGAGCAATCAAAATCAGCATTACCCAGAGCCAAACACCAAAGAGCCCTCAAAAGTAAAAGAAAAAAAGATAAAAAAGAACAAAGCATGCCACGAGCAGCAGGCAACCTTGTTCTGTTTAACAAATCTCTTAAAAATGCCGTTAGATGTGAAATTACAAGACAAACTGAAACATCCTTGTGAATGATTCCACTGTCAGTACTTCTCCTGACTTCAGCTCCTCCCGCTGTACAACCACAACATGTTATAAAAATCAAGCACTTGGCTGTGAAACTTGCAAGTTGAAACTGCTTTGAAACTCTTGAAAACTGTTTTCTCTGCTTCCCTTGCTAAAAAAAACCACCAGTGATTCCATGGTTTGTTGCAAACTGTTTGTGAATCCTAAGAAATAAACGGTATTCGATTCCTGTGTTTTCATTTTCCTGTTTCACGTTCAGACACAGCTGTGTCAAAGTGCTCCTTCCCACAGGAGGTGAAGCCGAAGTGTGGGTTGTATGTTCCTCAGTGGTGGTTAACGAATTCAATCAGCAATAACTGTCCAAACCAGATGCTTGAGAAGATTAAAAAACTTTTGACTTCATCTCTGTGCCTTAAAATACTCTTTTAGAAGAGGTGGACGTGGTGCAAATGAGAGTAGTTGTCTATAGTTGTTGTCTATGTTAACTTATCAAGACATACTTGATAAGTCAATGTTACTGGTTAGGTGAGGAAACGCTCACATCCTTCTCGTTGCTGTGCAATCTCATCAATACACAACTGCATCACTCCACAAATCTGCATTGAAGTAAGAAATAGGATGAATGACAATAAGCTCCTTCTCGCAGGCACTCACTCAGGATGGCTTGCAAGAAATAATAGATGAGATTGTTATGTTTGCAGGAAAGAATGGGTGTAGGCAGTGCTGTCCTCCAGAGAGCTAAGCAGATGAATGAAGTCCAACCTTCTCTTGCCTTTCTGCCCAACTTTGAGAACAAAAGATTTAAAGCCTTCCTTCTGGAATGTGGCATCTCTCCACTCCCACCACCCTTTGGCTGAGCGCATCCCTTGTGCATCGCAGCTTGGCTCGGGCATTCATCTGAGGTCTGTGAACTTCTGACCTCACCTATTTCCATTCACTATCTTTCTTCTCCCTTGTCTCCCATTGGGGTCCCCCCCCTTTAAACAGAACAGCATTAGATGGAGAAAGCAAATTCTCTTCCTTTGCTTTCCCCTCACCCAGGAGTCAGTGGTGGGTTGACCACATGTGCTGCACCACTCCGTCTTCCAGAAGGTTTTGGACCCTCTTCTCCCACGAAAGGAACAAATCGGATTGACAGTCCAATGCCAAGCAGCTTTTCTGCTTTCAGTCACAGTCCCTGACAGCAAAAAAACCCTCAGCAAACACGAGGCAGGTGAGCAGCTAGGAACACAAGTGAAGCAGGCACGGCCTCCAGAGCTACCGCAACGCCTGCCTCTTCTGGTATGTGGTTTAAGTGATGGACACCTGTGAATCTGAGGCAAAGTCTTTCAGATATGAGAATTCAACTATTACTACGGCTTTTGCTCACACCTAGCCTAACCTGCAGGAAGTGCACAAGAAGAAAGCCACAAGCAGAAAGGATTCTGGGGGTCTCCTTTGTGCTATGGCCTGCTGCAACACTACTCCAGCACAGTAGTAACAACCCCAAACCAGCAATTAAGGCTAAATTAAAACAATTAAAGCAGATTATGAATACAGGGCCTGGATTAACACAGTCACCTACAGCTCTTGTTTGAAGAGAGACAGAGCTATTACCCCCCTCCCCTTCTTCATGCCATTTTAGCTCCTGAAAAAACAATGAGAAAGTTGATCCTGGAAATATGAAACAGGTTCTCTACAAAAGGAAAAGGTTTCACATAGAAGAATAAAATATTTTCCACTACTGACTCCCACCTAGCTTTCAGATCCTAAAATAAGTAGGGAAATTTCCTGGAGTTTCAAAACTCTTCCCATGACGATTTAGGGCAGCTCAGATATTTGAAATTCTTCTTTAACACGCTAATCTACCTGCAGGTTTAAATTCATGCCTCTGCATTAATCCACCCACAGGATAATAGTGCCTTCACCAGCACCTTTTCCCATCCTAAAACTTTTGATGCAGGCCTCATTTTTTGGTCAAAAAAATGCTGTCAAAATACCTCATGGTGGAAAAGGATAAACCACTAAAAGCCAAGTCTCACTGACGTCCTTCCATCACCTGACTGACACAGCAGCAGCCTCCACACCTCAGTACACAGGTAATGAAACATTTGGCAGCGTGGCTTCCTCACAAGGCAGATCCAGTGAGCATGGACCTCTGCTTACTGAGCTACCAAGAACTAGTGTCCCCCACTGGAATGAAAACCTGGTGTTAGATACCTTTGGGTTATGCCTCTGATTTCAAGATGAGGTTATTACCCCTTTGCCTAGGAGAGACACCATCTGAAAATCTAACCTGTGTGACTGCGGTGACCTAACAGGAGCGCTTGGCAGCGTGAACCTCCAAACATTCAATAACAAACCACCATGAGATTATGTGGGTGGCTGGCAGCTTCCTCGGGTTAAAGGAAAGCCCTGTTCTAGTTCAAAACCCATCACTTGAGAGGCATCTAGAGCCCACAGACAATCGCTGTGGAAAAGCACCTATCAGTTGTCATTAGTGTTGCTCAAAGTTTAACGGACACAGAAGTGACAGGCACTGAATAAAAGCATTTTTAAATACATCTTCTGCTTTAGTCAAGATTTATTGCAGAGATTATACATGATTGCTCCAGTTTTCCTTTTGAGAACCATCACTATGAATCAGCATCCAAGAGCCCCCCCTTCATACCAAATGTTTAGCTGGCAAGAGTTAATAATTGAATGAAATCATCTCTATATTTAAGGAGGGAGCAGAATATAGATCTTCGGGCAGATAGTGGACAGGGTGACTCACACAGCTATTTCTCCTCCTTCCCTAACCCCTCTCCTTTCATTTTCCTGGTTCATATACTAGGTAACTCACAGTCTATAGCTGGCTGAAAGGAAAAAAAGCCATGGAAAATAAAAGGATTTGTCCTGTTTATCTTCCCCCGCAGTAACGACTGCCAAAATAAAAATCAAAGATAAAGACTGAAATAAGCCCAAATCTGAGTCTGTTTGGAAGGCAGGACCCAGCTGAATCTTAAAATCTCTGCTGGAAGATGACTGGTGACGTACAGAGAAACCAGAGGAAGATGACCTTGTACCTTCACAGCCTGCTTTCTCCCATGCCACAGGAAAAAGCAATTATAAATACAGTTTCAAAGAGTACAGCCTACTGGTCTTACAAGTTGTTTTCTGGGTACAGAGCCTTTCCCAGATGTCAGAGCTCCTTTCCTGCCTAAATTACACCTGCCATTTTATTTGCACCAAAGTATGCTACAGAAACCTGAAATCACAGACATCCTTTTACAGAACAAACTCCTTAAAAATTCTCAACTTCTGTGGTGTTCTCACTCTACCCAGTAACTCCACCCACAACATTCAAGAGGGTCCATTAAGACTCGAAAAAAAATCAATTTACTTCAGTGAAATTATGATAAGGCCAATGGAAGATCATATTACTGTTAACATAAATTAAATAATTTTCAATACTATTACAGACTACTGACTCCGTCATCACAATAATATGTCTCCCCAAACCTGTACTTTACAATAAATCTTTCAACGACCTTTTCTCTTGGGGTTCCAAGCCTGCTTCATACTGAATACAGTTTCCAGTTGCAAGGATAAAATTCCTCTAATTGATGTTCTTGTTCAGGTCTGTTCGAAACGGTGGAATAATTCGTTCCATATACCGGCTGTGCTCCCTGGCCATGGCCCACCTTTACACACAGTTCAACACATTTCCTTCAATTCCAGTTCCCCCTTCCTAAAAGAGAGAAATGCTTTTTCTTTTTTTATACAGTATGCTTAGTAATTTAGTTATGCTGTCTGAAATTTTTATGATTTTTTTTTTATTCTTTCTGAAATCTTTGCCACCGTAAAAGAAAGAGCAGTCCTGACTTTGGATGTTGCCTGAACATGTATTGGTAGACAGGGTAAATGGATCATGAAGATCCATGTGTTAATTACTTCAGAAATCAATATGCTCAACTTGAATATCCCCGAGCAAAGACTGTCCTTTGCTATGTCAAACCGCAGATATTTCATGCTCACTTGCTTTTTCCCCAGCTCTGAATTCTCCAGGCTTATTCCTCTTCTACTCCATTTGTGGTTCTGATCATCATGTCTAGAAAACTTAGCTGTGATAAATATTGGGGCAAACTGGCCCACTGGCACCGGGAGACCTGTGGATTCATCCAACAAATCAGATGCTTTAACTTTACACATGGGAATTCTTTTTAAGTGGAGTTTTCTTAACTGCTGGAAGTTGAAAGCCTGACTGCTACACACAACCGTTACGGCGCTAGCCAGGCAGTCTGCAGACAATACCCACTGCAGGGCTTTTTCTGCACCCCCTTGCTGTGGGGAAGGAGCTTGCGTGCCCTTGTGAGGTTGAGAGCTCTGCTGGTGGTGGCATGTGCCTCCGGTGGGGTCTCCCAAGCCAGACAGGTCTCAGCTGAAGGGTCAGACACAGTGTGTCCACGGGCAGGATGGGCTCACTAGCCTTCGGGCACCATCCCAGGAGAAGGACAACTCTGACCCCAAACCCGGGCAGATGGAGCTCGGTTGGCGCTGTAAGGCTCCATCTAAGAGAGGGACACTCTAACCAAACCTACGACCCGAGGACTTCGCTGTCACCGTCCAAGCTCGCCAGGTACTGGCAGAAGAACCTCAGGTGTAAAGGGTGGGGCCAGTTCCACGCACGCTGCGCCTCACCTAAAAAATCCACCGTGCAGCCCTGAAGGGTGCACTCATCGCTTGCAGTGAGCGTGGGAAAAGCCCTTCCCAATCTTCTTTGGCGAAGCCAAGCCATGATGATGATTGCCCTGGCACAATTCTTCTCTGCTGAAAAGACTTGCCATTTTAAGTTCAGGTGGGGCAATAGCAAATGTTAACATTTTGAGGCGGCCTGTGAAGCCTCCCCCTTCTACTCTCACCAGCAGAGTTTATTTTCACCATCACCACAGTACCTAATATATGCCTGGTTTAAGACTCAGACAGGCACCAAATTAAACTGACTTATTGCAGGTCACAACAGTATAACCAGCATCCTTCCGTTATTTCTTGCTCCTCCATGAAGCCCAAATGTATTTCCTTCCAAAGCCTGTGACGAGTTTAAAACCGTTCACCTTTCCCAGTGTATCTTCATAGAACAATGTGCTAGAGACAAACTCTTCATGGAAATAATCTCAGAAAAGCTCAGTCTCTTTGGTCAGAGATTATACGTCCTTCATTAGGCCCAAACGTTAGCATTGGAGGACATGCCATAAGACAGCTACTCGGACACCGCTCCTTGTCCCCCGGACAGCAGGCTTTTGGCTAGCTTTCATTTTATTGCTCTTGCAATGGAACACTCAAGGCCATCTCCTGGAAATGACCCAGGTGTCCATGGCCATTGTAGGACATGAACCTCATATGGTTTCCTATGCTTGCCAGCTGCCCAGGAGGAGATTGTCTCTCCGCTTAAAGAAACCCAAAAGTACCATGCTTCCTGTGGGACACATGGATCCTTGTTCTGCCATGATGCGTCCATGGCAATGGCAGATCATTTCATCGCAGTGGGCAGCTGAGCAAATGACAGCAACCTCAGGGACTTTGTCAAACGGCCGGTTCTCTGACGCACTTGACCAAATTAAAAGGCTTCCTGTCTGTTACTGGGATGAGCAAAAACAAGGTCTCTTATTAAATTATTTTCATCTCCGTGTACAGGAATCAAAACTATGTACCACACTGTTAAGCACAGGAGAACATTTATCATGCCGTAACTGTAAATACCATATTGGTTTTGGATCACTGTGCACCTCATTATTGGAGCAAATGAGGCTCGGGTGACATCGGCTGCCACATTCCAGCTGCTTTTGAAGAGCTTCCACCTGTTGCTTTGCCCTTCTTGGACCCCAAGAAGTTACATTTAATGAATCCTTGTCATACCAGAGGAAGATCATTGTTGAACAGCTTCTGTGACACATGCAACGTTCTCAGGATTTACGTAATTTTCACTCAACAGCTCCAAGGGTTGGGTTGCGAGAATCCTGCCCTCCCTGGGTCCCTATGTGGCAACCAGAAATAAGTAAATAAATAAAAAGACGAAGAGAAACCTGGCTTTCTCAGGGTCTGAAAGAACATCAAGAACGCATCCTGAATGACTCCACCCTCTGCCCACAAGTTGGAAGAGCCGTTTTCTCTCTCCACCTCTTACCCATAGTTGTTGAACATTTGCTCCACTCTCCTGACTACATCTCTCAGGAAAGCAGTTTCTGTCCTTGGAAGACAATCAGTGCCCACAGGCACTAACCCACAGAGTGTTACATATCAGCACCACAAGCCAACCTGCACTTCAGGTCACCACTCTCTGCTGTAGAGCGGGATGCCAACTCTCTGGAGCTGGTCTACAGAGGAAGTACGTAAGGGGGCACAAAAATGGGAATTTGCCTTTATGTCAATTGTACAGCAATGTTTCAAGAACTCTTCAGCCAAAATTATTTGTCTCCAAAGACACAGGTCTTTGACGGTGAGACATCACTTTTGGAAAACAGCTACAAAAAAAAAATAAGCTTTACAATCTTCTCATTGTGTTTCACCCATTTCATCCTACGACTGCCCCAGCTATAGTATGTTCCTGTTTCTCCTTCGCCTCTCTGGTTATTGTTTACTCCACATCTGTCATTGCAGTTTTTGACAAATCTTGCTGTAATCTTCTTGCTGTAAAGTCCCATTAACTTCAACACATAGCTTATTTCCCTTAAGATGCCCAAAGGCCTGACTTCGGTTGCTTTCTTTTCTGCTTAAATCCATCATAAGAATTTATTGCAAAACATCTGGACATTGCGTATCACATTTCTCCACACTTTTAATTCACACTGTAGCTTTTCTCTTCTTTTTATTTGCAACATCAGTTAATTGTCTGTTTGGTTTTCCAGCAAAACAAATGTCATAGATTCACAGAAATGTCAGTTGGAGGGGACTTTTGGTGGTCTCCAGTCCAGCCCTACACTTGGATCCACACTATGTGCCACCAGTGCTAGACCAGGTTACCCATGACTTTGTCCAGCCATGCCATGAAAAACTTCCCAGTCTTTCCACATCGTCTTGGGGTAACGCGATGCAGTGCTGCACATCCCTCCTGGACTCCTAATCCCATTCCAAAAGCCACTCCAGAGCTGCAGCAGCTTTGGCTGAAACAAACAGGCAGCTGCTGTGAGGCTCACTTCAGGCACACGGAGCAGCTCTGCCCATGACACCATCAGCTCTGCCCCAGGAGCAGACACAAGAGGCACTAGGTGCCTTGCCCACCTTGCACACAGGGTGCAGGCGTCACACCATCTGAGGAGTTACGCAGTGGCTTGCCCAAAGGGGCCACGCTATCCAAGTCACAACAGAAAACCCCGACAAAAAGAGCCCAGAGTCTCCGTAGCACCTGGCTCTGCTATCTGTGATCCAAACAAGCGTCAGCTCATTCCCGTGTTAACACTCTCCATGGAAAGGATATTCCTCAGCAGGAGCGAGGCTGGTACAAACAGGCTCATCACTAGCAGTCTGGGAACTTTGTGGCCATTCAGCTGGCTATTTTGACTTCAGCTGATCACCAGTCTGCCAGGAGCCAAGGGAAAGAAAAAGCGAAGAGTGACAAAGTTACATGCCCAAGTGTCCTCTGGGCCCAAGCATGCACCCCAAAATGCTGCACACCTTGAAAGGTCTGAGGAGAAAAAAGGATGAGAGCAGGGGCAGGCAAGCAGAAGTTTGCAGTGTGCCAGACTCTCTATTTTTTCATATAACCAGGAGGAAAAAAACCCAACAATTCTCCATGTATATTAGCAGAAGGCACAGAAACACTGATGCATATTGCCACGCAGACTGGTGATCCACCAGATACATCTACAGGGTCATCAGAAACATTGCACGGTCACTGGCCCAGCACCACTCTACAGCCACAAGAGCATTAACGTGAGGGGCCCAGAGAAAAAGAGCAAAGCTCATCAGAGAAAGAATTGTTCGGGAAGTTTACCAGCGTTACGCAGAATGCTTTGCAAGCCGTTTGCTTTGTTAAAGGAGGCAAGCTCTGATAGCAGGGTAAGAACTGTACAAAATGTGTAAAAGCCAGCAAAATAATTTCAATAAAAGCGAAGCAAATAACACATTGTGTAACAGCAATCAAGAAAATTATTTCACCTACGAGAAAAATTAAGAAAGGCTCTGTGGGGATTGTATGCGTGATCCCAGAAATAACTGGGAACAAACAATGAACAAGTTCATTCCTGACACTGTTCCAAAGGACCCAGTGAGTTAAAAATGCGCTGGGGAAAAATTTGGCCCTTTTAGAGTATTTACATGGACAGTGCAAATATTTTCATCAATAGCTAAGAGAAACGCGTTGAAAAGGGAGGGGCAAATTAACTCTAAAAGGTGAGACATCTCCTTTAGTAAAGGAGGTGCACATTGCTTAAGAACCTTAAGAAACCAACCCTTCTGTGATTTCCCAACGTTACCTGAAACACCAATAACCAATACATCTCAGCCACTACCACGTCACCAAAACTATATTAGCTCAATGCAAATCACTCTCTATAACCAATACATCTCAGCCACTACCACGTCATCAAAACTTTATTAGCTCAATGCAAATCACTCTCGATTTACACTGATGTAAGTAAGAGCTGGTCACATATAAAAGATAAAGAAGTTTTATATGTTCTTAAAATTTGTTTTCTCTTTTGTTAAAAACAGCCACTAAACAGAAAAGTGCAGCATTTTGAGATGTCCATCAAAGGGTAAATCCAGTAAATCCTGGAGCCATCCGTGTACTTGCTGCTTCAGAGCCCAGGGCTCTGGGGTCAGGTGCTTCTAGCTGGGGAAGCTGGTGAGCTGGTGTTACAAGCTCCCAGGGTGCAGCCTCCCACCAGCCTGCAACCCCTGCGCAGAGATGAGAGACACGCACACAGTCTTCCCAGAAACAACCAACCTAACCAACCCTACTGATAAGCCCACCTTGTTAGAGCATGAGGGATATCCCGCCGTGGTCTGCTTGGGGGTGTGACGGAGAACAGTTAGAGCCACGTGCCTCTGCCACTGTGTAGTTAGACATACTCATTACTTGTGAGATTACCGAGAGCTCAGACTGGGGAGAAAGACCCAGTCCACTTCAAGAAAAAAAAACCTGCTTCAGCATGTTCTTATTATTACTTTTCTTTAGAATTCCTTCCACTATTTTACCGCTGTTTCCATTATTTTTATGCACTACATTATTTTCAGAATGTCTATTCCTCAAAACCACACAAAGCATCTTCCCTCTCAGAGCACCATGAATTCACTTATTCCAGCAACTTGTTCCCCATGCTCAAGCAGCTAAATGTCCCAATTCTGCCAAAAGCGAGGAACAGGCCAAGGAAAACATGGCAGAGATGCCGATGAGAAGAAGTTTGTCCCGAGTGCCTTCAGGAAACAGAAAGCAGGTGGACGCAGCATGCCCAGATGAGACCATGCTCGTGAAGGGGCAACACGGAGATGCGGCAGCAGCACAGGTGGTGCTGGAAGCCAGGCCAAAGCACAGACCCATTTAATTTCGAAGGCCAACAAAGGTGTCTCTCTTAGACAAGGTCCTTAGTACTTTTGTCTCCTTTGCAAGTGATAAAGGGCAATTGTAAGCCTGTAGAAGTTACAGCACAGTTTAAAAGAGCCCAAGATGACAGAGGATATATCAGCATAAAGGTCAGTTTAGATGGAAAAATATTATTCTCAATTTAGCTGCAAAGTTTTCCACTCAAGAAGCACAGCATAAAGCCTCCCACCTAACCTTTCTGTATTAAAAAATGGGCTCGGACTCTTTTGCCTGCATGCCAAGCAAAACAAACTCCAGGAGCTGATTTTTTTCATAAATCATGATAGCATCACTCTGCAGAAAAGAAAAGCAGCTTGAGAATTTCAGAGCTTATCAAAAGCAACTGTGTCCAGTACTCAGTCCTGGGGAGAGACGCGAAAGCCTCCGCAAACAGAGGTGGCGAGAGGTTCCGGTCATTAATCATTCACAACAATGCGTCATATTTTAAATGAGAGGCAATTGCAGCTGCAATCTCAGGTTTACCTCGCCTCTTAAACTGTAGATTGCGCAGATCAATCTTACAGGGCGTCCAGAGGGTGAAGCGTCTGATTACAGTTTTATACAAGCTTCATATAGGGTTGACCAGATAAGTCAAAGCGGCCAATTTCCACAGTAAATTTAAGGTTGGTTTTGTACAGCGAGTGTGTATTTCTAGTGAGTTTATGGATAGAGCTGTAGCAATAACACCATTTCTTCGTTTATGAAAGATGTGAGAAAATGGCATGTCAGCACCAACTAGGAAAAAAAGTCTAGCTGCATTTTAAAAGACACCGGAGAAGTTTAACTGAACCGTATTTACAATCAAACAAATGCTTAGTTTTTATGAAAGTGAAAGGTTTCATTCCAGCCGTTCGAAAATATTTTTAATATCTAAGTCACACTGAAAAATATCACAAAACAAGACATTTCCAATAAAATATCCAAATATTTTTTTTGATACTTTAAGAGGATTTTTTTCCTTGCATCTCTTAATTTTTTTTCCCTAAACAAAACACCCAAACAAACTTAGAAAATGTACACACCTGAGCATCAACAAACCTGCTGTCTTTACCTTCTCCTCTCCAAGAAGACTTCAAGGCTTAGACTCCCATGACATCCAAGCATCTCTCCATACACAATGCTCAGCATCCCTCTCTTTTACAGGGAGGAAATGAAAAAACAGTCCCAGTTACATGGAAGCAATTTGCTCAAGATTAGCCAGCAAAAGCAAAGCAGATTCTAGCACTTAGTCTGCCCCACATTAAGCAGCATTAATCTTCACTGATTGAAAGGCTTTGCCTTACACTATGAAAGAACTTCATGAAAGTCTTCATTTTTTTTTAATTATTTGATAAACCTCATATCATAGGTGCAGTGGAGATCAGAGAGATAGGCTGGGAGTCTGTAGCGGACAGCCTTGTGGCTAAGGATTTCCAGAGGATTCTACAGCAAAAGCAAGTCTAGAAAACAGGAAGAAGTTGAGACCTGGGCACCTGAATTTACTTATTTTCTAGAGCTTTCCCACAAGGATGCAGAGCAGTCTCCAAACCCCTGACAAACATCACAGTGAAGATGTGCTGGGTTGGAGGTGCTTTGGAGCATCTTAACCACATCCGTGACTTCAAGCAGGAGCTTGACATCATGGCCACAAGGATCTTACTGCAATTACCAGTCCCATTTGAGTGAAGTCTGTGACCATGGGCACGAGGGCCAAAATCAGAGCACCGTGCCAATGATGTTCATGACTGCTTTCTTCTCACCTCTTTCTTGGGAGTTTGTCAACATAGCAAAAGAAAAGAAGGAAAAGAAGCAAACTGAAACCATGACAAGCCTGGTGTTCAAGCACTTGTGAAGGTCTGTGGCATAGTCTGGACCAACAGGGATTGGTTCAGTTCCCTCATTGCTCGGCTGGGGTGATCAGAAGGCTCCCAAGCACAGTGAGCAGCCCCTCGCCCTGCACAACGCAGCGCTGGCTCCAGCAGGAGCAGGGCTGACGTAAGGCACCGGCCAGCGCGCGGGGCTGGGAGCTGCCAGCTGAACTTGCTAGAACTGTCATGGAACAGGAACAAGAACAAGCCATGATGCAAATAGCTGAATTATTATTATTATTCGAGCCCATTTTCAGACTGTTTCAGAAAAATATTCCCTGCTCATTTCATTACAAACCAGCCAAGTTTACTCCAAAATGACTCACTCTGTCACTGAGGGAGAAGGTACAATTTGCCACATGTGTCAGAGAAGGCCTATGAGGTGATTTCACTCTCTCACCATATGAAAACTATTATTTCCTCATATAATGAAAAAGCAAGGATGTAGGTGGCAATCCCCAGATGGAGACAAAAATGAAAAAAGCTCGAGTGGATTCCTAATCATGTTTTGAAAAAAACAAACGCATTTCATGGTTAACATGTCTTTGTATGGAAAGTAGACTTTTCTCGACTGCAGCGTCCACGTAACATTTGGCAATAACAGCACAAGCCAGAACTCACATGGGAGCGTATCCCATTTCTGAGGCTGACATTTAATGATGAGTTGAGTTACCCAGGAAATTCAGGTGCCATAAAGGGCGAGCAGCCACATATAGTGTATCTTTTGCTTCCTATGTAGTTCCATTACTCCTTGGTACACTTCCAGATCGTATGAAATACAATCTTGCTCACCGAGTTTTCTGGACCCTCAGCATTTGAATTGAGCACTCACAGATGTCCCCTTTGCTCTACTCCTTTACGCATGATGGATCCCCTCACTGCAGGCTCTCTGCTGAGGTACAGTTGTTTTCTCACTTCGAAAGGAATTTCAGAAACCGTTTCAGTTCGTCTGCGGAATTTTCCATCTGAGTGTTGTTATTTATTTGCATTGTCACCATGCACCAGAGGCCAGTCATTAGCAAGCACCCTAATATAAAGCTACTGATGAAACTTATACGGTCCCCACTACAAGTTTCAGAGGACTGTGAAAAAGCAGAACCCAGCATTTTTTATTTTTAATTATTTCAAGCTAAAAAAAGAGGCGAAAAAAGTCTAAAGGGAAAGGAACAGGAACTGAGGACTTGTCTGGGGAATCAGTAGAGTCTACGATGCAGCTTTGCTGTCTGTGAAAGCTCCACTGAGACAGACAGTCGAGGACCCATGCAGCTAAGGCTCCCGGACTGGTGAATTCTTCAAGCAGCATTTCACAACATCCAGTTTAGGAGCACCTCTCTTCCAGGAAATCCTTTGAACTCCTAATTTTAGTCTTCAGAAACACAGAGTTGAACAAATGACGTGAGTGTTTCACCTGGGCTGAGACTTGCGCTGAGTGTGACACTGCTATGTCCAGTAAGAGCCTGGTGGGCAGGGATACACCTCATCGACCTTTCCTACTGAGGTGGGATACCCACTCTGCAAACCAGCCACTATTTGTATTCCAGCACTAAAGGATATTTGTCCTTTAGAGGGCTCTTGGGGCTCTGATGGACTCTCGGGGCACAGCTCAGAGTAGCCTCTGGTGAAACAGTAGAAATATCAGTATCTCACTGGCTTGCACCAGATGAGGGTTACACAGACCTCCTGGCTGGGTGGCCACTGTAAGACCCGTCTGTGGAGAAATATCGAGTCATTCCAGAACCTGTGTGCTGCTGCGCAGAAAGCCCATAAGCTTATTTCTCCATGGTTTGTGTACATCCACCAGTGTGCTTCAGCCTACGTTAGAGTTCCAGACCATGACACAGCTGGGAGAGAAGCCTCGTGCTCAGCAGCAGCCCTCAGTTTCACAGCAATAGGCAACTAACTCATTTGCTCTCCACTCCAGTGCTGAATGAGGTGAGACAGCTGGTAGAGCAAACGCCTTGTGATGACTTTATAGCACAGGCTAGGCTTTGCTGTTCTCCTGGGTTAAAGAACCCCACTGGGGAGAGACAGGAATGACCCAAGGGGACCACAGCTTCCCCACAATGGGAACCCAACACAACCACTGTCAAGGTACAGCTGCCCAGACTGTCATCACCTTACTACCCATCCAGGACAGAGCTGTGCCACTTCACCACCCCGAATCCAGATCTTATTCTGTGCTTCAAAAAGCAGCAGAGAACACAAGAAGCCAACATTACAAACCAAAACTCCTCCATTCCCATTCAGACCAGCAGCTACCAACCTCAGTACAAACTGTCTGCAAAGCCTGCCAGAGCAAACAGAGTCTGCTCCAGGACCTTGCACAGCATCCAGTGCCAGGGACCCAGAAAATGCTGCCCTTTGGCTTCTCGCAGCAACAACAGCAGTGATGTCCATGCAGCTATGGGAAACAGTGGAGCTGTGCAATTCCTGGGCTGGTTTTGATAGAGATATCCCTTCTCTCTCGCAGCCAGATTTGAATTTTGGCTCCAAACCTGCACCTTCAGGTGCTCTGGAGAGCAAAAGCACACTGAGCACCACCAGGGA
>NW_010416762.1:137389-147020 GCF_000710305.1 Buceros rhinoceros silvestris | reverse complement strand
GGCCAGAGCACGGTCGACATGGAGCACGGGCTCAATGACTGCAGCAGCAAAGTCCCAGCAAGATGTCCTACAAATATAAGTGGGGATTTGGGGATGCAAGCCATCAGCCAGATATAAGAAAGTTTTGCAGTGGCAGCAGAAGACATGTCACCTCTGCAGTGTTCTGTGGGGTTTTTAGGTGCCTGTTCCAAACAGGAAAGTGTTCCTAGAGGAAATATTTTTCTGAGGAGATTAAAAAGACTTTGACAGCCCAACCTATTTTCTTCCAGTTCTTGGATACTTACTAGTTTACTAACATTTTCCTCACCCCTGAGAATTCACACAGCCAAGACAGAAAGCCAATGCAAATACTGCATCTGACTCTTCCAACTGAATAATGTAACGACAAAAGAACTTTTAGGGGGTAAACTCAGCTCATCTGCAATGGTGGCTTTTATTCAAGCTGGGCCTGAGCCAAGTTTCCTTGCTATCTTCTCCCACCATTCAAGACTGTGCTGTCATGGGAGCTAGAGACTCCACACAGAGACCCGGTGTTTCTGCAGATGGTCTGTTTTAGGATGTGAAGCATCTCATAGGTACAGCTCCTCTCTGCCTGAGCCAGAGATCAAACAGAAACCTTACGGGCCCGATTGCCCTTGTAATCACACCCATTCTCTGCAGACTGACGTCAAAGATGCTACACATTTATGCTGGCGTAAACAGCAAGAGAGGGGAATCAATCCCTGTTCAGCCAAATGCAGGTCACTTCCATCCCCTGGCCTAAAGTACTCTCAGGACAGCACACAGTTTGGTCCATTGATTTTAATATATTGGCATTTCCTTCCTCTTACTGCGTGAACATTTTGTTTTACAATTTCAGTAAGACACTTTGGAAAGTGCTGTTGTAAATCAGAATAAATAAAAGCTTGTCCTGTTTGCCTTCAGTGTAAGACATTGCTAGTGTGGGAGGCAGGGCAAACAGGGTTTAAAAAAAATAAATAAAAATCACAACCCAAGCTTTCTTTGCTAATTCCTTAGTGTTTCAGGTAGGTGATTTACAGGACAGTGATTTACAGGACTGTGTATCTGTTGAACAGTCCTCAACAGGATGTAGTTCAGTGGAGGCATTTGACTCCTTTTACCAATTCATTAACAGTAGCTGTCAGGATTCCTTTAAAGTGGCCATGGCTCACACACTAAATTTCTCGACAGAGAGGCAAGCCTTGTTCATTTGCTCTTTGTATTACTTTAAACCAAAGAGTAAAGGGATAATCTGGATCAAACGTGTCTTCTGGATTGGCTTGGCTCTGTTGCAAAGGGTAAGCACAGAGCTTCTCTTCAATTAGCAGAAGAGGCAAATTGCTCTCTGAATTGCCTGCAGCATCTGAGGAGACAGCAGAGGGACATGGCTGCGCTTTCCAAAGCAAAATGAGTCACCTGTTGTCTGCAGGAGCTCATGCCAAGAATGGTCAGATTGGAGCTCAAGGGAGTGCTTTCCAGAGGACTCCAGCCAACAGCTGTTCCTCTTCAGCTGGACTGTGCTGAGAATCTACCCTCAAGTTAAAGCATGAAAAGAAAAAATGGCTCTAGGTGCCAACAGAAGTGTGAAGGCCAACTTTCCCAATAAAATGGATCGTTGGAATTGTCTATCCTACTTTTCTGCTCACAGACTATCCTGGTGACCCTGCTATCATGCTGGGGTTGCAGGCAACCAGTGATGATCTAGGATTTCCTGCTCCCTCCTAAACAGAACAGAGAATCAGTCTCATTAATACATGTGTTCGATCTGATCCAGAAGTTCAAGCAGTGCTGAAGTCCAGGGACAGTTTGAGGAAGGTAATTTCCATAGTGGCAAGTGAAGAGACCAAAGTGGAGATGAGGCTGAAGATCCTTTAAGTCAGCATCCTTCTCCATCACAGACCACCTCTAGGCATATCACTGACCTCCTGAAGGTATTATGGATGCCCTGACCAGCCCACCCTCTTTTGGTGGGAGCTAGGTACTCTACATCTTTGAAGAGCTGGAGCTTGGTCTGATTAGTCACCTTTCTGTGAAAGGCGGTTAATGCTTTTCTCCTCCATACCTGAATTACTGTGAGAATAGCCGAGGAGCACAGATCTCCTCCCTCTTAAGGCCTCCATTGCAAGCTTTCTATCTTGCATGGCCCTGTAACGGTTTTAGCACTCATGATAAAATACCAACCAGAGCCCTCACTGAGCTCTCTAAACGGCAAAGTCATTGCAGATGAACAACATCTGAAACCATTCTCCTCACCACTTTGCAAACAGGAGCTAGTTTTAAGTAGGATCTTAAAGGAGAAAAAAACCCCAATCTTTTCCACTGCAATCATCACTGGAAGCCTTCAGATGATCAGCATAGGATGCAAGACTAATTGTGCCTGCCTAGCAGCTGTAACACGTGGCCACATTCTGCAGAGCTTACAGCAAACGAGTGCCCATCAAGGCAGCTTGCTCTAACTCCCTGACCCTTCTCTCTCCAGAGACGCATGACTATCCCAGCTATCATGTTTGTTATATCTTCCCCTCTCTGCAAGGGAGCCAGAGGGGCTTATATCTCGTTTCAAGAAGCGTGCCTCCAGAGACGGGTGATTCCCAACATGGACAGATAGCAGAAAGCGACTGCACAATGTTAATTTCTGTGATAAGACTGAAAACAATTTGCCAAGCCTCGGTTCTTAAAAACAAAAGAAGTTACCACTGATGCAAAAGGAGGACATCTTTTTGATAGACTTCAAAACCAGAAAGGATCACCAAGCAAGTCCGACTCCTAGTAAAGCACAGGTCAATGATTTCACCAGTATCCAGTATCCTGCCCGTGCATGCAAACTGAGTCTCCCAATTAGTACTGGTTAGGACTTTGCAGTGCACTATCAGGAAACGCTATTTCATTGGAAGTGAAATGTGTCAGCTCCAATTACCATTTCACCTTGAAAAAAATATCAGAATTCCAAGACAGGCCAAACGTAGCATTTCACTTTTCCTTTTTGTATAATTTCTTGGAGGAATGGGTACACAACATCCAAAATGAAATGTTTAATGAATATTCCACTTTCACGTGACAATTAAACAAATATGTTTACTGTTCTCTTTGGACAAAATGGAAAGGCTCATTCCCACAGTGCTGTCAACAAACCAAATACAAGACAGGGAGGGGGTGGCAAACAGGATTAGCAGATACACAGCAACATTTGTACGATGTTGCTCCTTTTCAAGAAGCAACACTATGTTTATACCCACATGAGCAAAGGCAGTAAGGACAAAAGCTGGTTGTGAGTCCCTCGAAATCTCTTAGAAAGAAAGCCTTTGGCTAAAATACATGTGTGATGTTCAGCCAGAAAAATATTTCCTTCGCTGTATTCATAACGGTGAGACGATGGGGAAAAAAAGCACCATTCTCAAGACTCAAAAAGGACTATTTAATAATTAAAAACTCTAATGAATTTTCACACCCTATGTCACAAAGCCTTGCTTACAAACATCAAATAATTTTTGAATTATTGAAAGCTTCTTTAATTCTAGCTGCTTTGAGGGTCTCCCACAGTACTGAGGCTCTTCCTTCTAAAGAAATTTCAAATTACAATGCAGCTGACTAAACGAACCTACATGTGCTACCCTCGGTTTTGACTGTCTGGGACACTACTAAGGAAGCTTCACAGTGCAGCACATTTTCCAGGTGTTTGTCTTATCATACACCTACCAATGCTTTTCTCCTTTCTCCATTTTCTCATTTTCCCCCTCATGGTTTATATTGCTAAAGTTTTCCCCATGGGAACTTCAAAGAATTTTAATTTAAAGGGAGGAAAGAAATACATATTTTTTGTAAATTACTGTATTTGTGAGGATCATCCTTACCCCTCAAATTAAAAAACAACAACAAAAGCAAACAAACAAGCCTAGACATTAGGACTAGATAGGAAGGGGGAAAAATGCAAGATTTTTACCTGGGCTCCAATTTTGAAACCAGCACTGTGCATTAGGTGGTGATTTTAACACTTTTCTGCAATAAATCAATTCCAAGTTCTCACTTCAGCCATAGTGGGTCTGTTCCTGCAAGACCTGCGCGCTGCTTTCCCCCCCCGGACAACTACTGCCTGGGACGCTGAACGCCAGCACGAGGAGGGCCAGGTGCTCTGCAGCAGGACGGTGTTGCTGATGGCCCCATGGACAAAGCACAGAGCAGCCCGAAGGGACGCGTGATTACTGGGGGTACCTAACTTTGAAACACACTTTCTCTTGGTATGAAACCAAACTCCATCACTGCGGTATCCTTCAATGTTTACTGGCTTCAGGTGCTTGGTACCGTATCAGATGACAGTGTAATTCTAACACCTCAGCTGGGTGAAGCATCTTGTAGGGTATATAGAGTCCTGCTGCAACAGACTGTATCACTGACGCCCAACCCTGCATAAACCAAAGGAGAACCATGTTGTAGACGTCTACCCACGTTACAGGCTCAGCCTAGCGCTAATTGGTATCACCCTATGGAGCTAGCAGTGGGTTGCACGTCTTTCAGACACCCAGAAAGTCTCTGCGTGGAAAAGATTACAGTTTATAGACATAAATAGAAGCCCAAAGCTGCTTTGTCTGAAAGAGTAATTATCTGTCTGACTTAAGAATTTATGCTGTTACTCACTACTAGAGTATCTGAGCGCATTCCAGTTTAAATCAGTGGGAATAAAAGAATCTCTGGTGGTGGTACTTTTTGAAACTCCCTACTTAATAGCTCAACAAATAGTACCTCGCATCCATTAAGTTTTATTTCATCTGAGAGCAGGCAACTGCCCTTTGTTAATGTTCACAAGGACATTAATGTCCAGTACGAAATCTGTGCTGGTATTAAGCTGAAGTAGCAACGAGGTAACATCAGTTAATTTGACAGTAGAGGGAATGAGCCACAGAGGGCCTGGAAGGCACAGTGCACTGGTTTTAAATACTCATTTCTGTGGCCACATCTGCAGCTGCCGCAGACACGCTAAGTTCACCTTGACGTTGCAAGCGAGTAAAGCAGAAAATCCTTACAAACAATTATGACAGCAATAGGAAAGGGCAAACAACAAACAGCCCGAGAAAAAGGCAATATTGCAGTATCCAAACTCAGCTGTAACGGATGACTCCGGGCTACCTGTGGGTATTCCTGAACATCTAGGAAAGCAGGGAAATATAAAATGTGGGCAGGCTGACACTGTCACCTAGAACGGGAACTGCTGCCCTTCGCTAGGGAGCCTCTCTGACATTTACGGTGCCTACATCTTTACTTCCACTCTGGCTACAAGGAGAACTCTAAGCCTCCCTGAAACGGAGAGCTCAGGAATTCAGTGACTCAGACCCTATCGCATCGTTACTGCTCTCACCAGCACCAAGAGGCAAACCACTTGCTGCCCCACACCCCATCTTCATTAAGCACGTCTACCTGTGGGAGAGGTACAGAGGACAGACTGCAGCAGAGGTAAGCAGCAAACCGAAAACATCGAGCACTTACCTCAAGGAGCGATGACCGTAAGCTTTGGTGGTCCACAGGCACCTTGCAGAGGACTGCTTTGCCATGGGGGTCCTTGAAACTCGAAGAGGAACAGGAAGGTTTTCCCTCCTGCTTGCACTTCCCTATGACTTGCCTAACTGTGGAAATGCCTCCCATGCCGGAAAACCCGGCAACCCAAATGGGTCATTCTGTTAACTGAATGCTCTCTGCTTCCCCAGCCACTCGCCACCGTGGCAAACACAAGGAGAGACAGGAAACTCTTCAGACTTGTGGGAATGACATCTCAAAAGTTAACTCAGTAACTTTTCTCAAAAATACAAGGCCTAGTTCTGCTCACAGTTCCATCTGCATGCCCCCACTTGACATTTCTTCTACATTCCTCTCCAACACAGTGAGGCAGCTAACGAGCTCATTAACTGCTGGACTGCAGCTTGTCACAACTAAGAAGTAAACAAACTGAATATTAGACAATCTACTACACTGGATGAGATCCTGAGACAAGATCTACATTGCACATAGGCCTTGAGAAGCGAGGGGAAATTTCCTCAGGTTCTTTGGTGAAAATTCCTTCGCATATTCTCTTGCATTGGACTTTGTAGGCTGATTTTTCTACCAGGCAGCTACACTGTACTCCAGAGAGGCTCCACAAATGGGCCAGCTAGATAAAATCATTTGCAGTCTTTTCACACAGGAGATGTGGGCTGGTCTGCAAGTGTCAGGGAGTAGAAAGAGCAAGGCTGCTCCCTGAGGGAAGGCAAGCCAAGTCAAGCCAGGCTGGACCTCAGAGCCAGGGCCCATCACCCCGTGGTACCAAGGACAGATCTGGAGATAGCAGCCAGGTCAAGCCAAGAGTCCAGAGAGTAAGGCAATATCACAGCAATGAGGCAGGTCCAAGGTGAAGTTGGAAAGTCAATCCGCACATCTGGCTTAAGAATCAGATCCAGTGACAGCCAAGGATAACCACAGAGACAAGGCAGAGTTCAGGTCAAGCCAGGGAGTCAATCTGCAGGTTAGGTCTAGAGTTAGGCACACTATGGCTGTAGACTAACACTCTTCTAACACAGCTCTGGCACAAAAAGACTGAAGGCCCAGGGCTGAGCTTAAATAGAGCCCTGGGGTCCATGGGTGTGGTTGGAGGCCACAGCTGAGGTTGGTCAGGACCATAAGGCCCTTTAGTGCACTCAGGAACCTGACATGGATTTGGCAGATGGACCACCACAGTGGATAAGGAATTGGCAGGATGGTTGCACTCAAACAGTTGTGATCAGTGTCGCGATGTCAGAGAGCAGACCAGTGACAAGTGGCATCCCCGGGGTCAGTATTGGGACTGGCACTGTTTAAAATCTGTCAGTAATGTGGACAGCAGGATCGAGTCCACCTGCAGCAAGTTTGCTGATGACACCAAGCTGTGGTGCAGTTGACACACTGAAGGAAAGGGATGCCATCCAGAGGGATCTTGTTAGGCTTGAGAGGTGGACCCACGTGAACCGCATGAAGTTCAACAAGGCCAAGTATAACGTCCTACACCTGGTTCAGGGCAATCTCAAGGACAAATACAGGCTAAGTGATAAGCGGATTGAGAACAACCTTGCAGAGAAGGACATGGGAGTGTGAAAAACTGAAGATGAGCCAACAATGTGAGCTTGCAGTCCAGAAAGCCAATTGCCTCTTGGGCTGCATCAAAAGAAGCACGGCCAGCAGGTTGAGGGAGGTGATTCTCCTCCTCTGCTCCATTCTTGTAAGACTCACTTGAAGTACTGCGTTCAGCTCTGGGGCCCCTAGCACGAGAAAGACACAGACCTGCTCGAGTGGGTCCAGAGGAGGGCCATGAAGATGAGCGGGGGCTGGAGCACCTCTCCTATAAGGAAATGCTGAGAGAGTTACAGTTATTCAGCCAGGAGAAGAGAAGACTCCAGGGAGACCTTATAGCAGCCTGCCAGTACTTAAAGGAGGCCTACAGAAAAGATGGGGAGGGATTTTTTACCAAGGAGTATAGTGATAGGTAACAATTTCAACCTGAAAGAGAGTAGATTTAGATTAGATATTAGGAAGAAATTCTTTACTGTGAGGCACAGGAACAGGTTGCCCAGAGAAGCTGTGGATGCTCCCTCCCTGGAAGTGTTCAAGGCCAGGCTTGGGGCCAGGATGGGGCTTTGAGCAACCTGATCTACTGGAAGGAGTTCCTGCCCATGGCAGGGGTGTTGGAGTTAGATGATCTTCAAGGTCCCTTCCAACTCAAGCCATTCTGTGATTCTGTATTTGTGAAGTTACTTCGGGCATGACACAAGGACCTATTCAAATCAGTAAAAAGACCTGGGCCAGTCCTCAAGGTGGCCCAACAGAGAAATTAAAATGAGTATGAGGATGCAATGAAGTATACAAGTGCTCCTTAAGTCAGCCCTACCTGGTTTGGGTTGAGGTGCTGTGGGGGATCATGTGGGGAAGTTTGTATCACCTCCATATCCAGCTGACAGATTAAAAGATTTCAGAGAACTGACTCAAGCCTTTTTGCATGGAATCACCGAGCATCTTCTCTGTAACAGATGTACTACTGCATACACACCCTACCAACGTGGGTGGCAGAGCAACAGCCTGACGTGCCAACTCTATTGGAGTCACTTAGAACCGAGTGAGTGTGTTGGCTTATACTTGTTTGAAAGTGAGAATAAATAAGTGTTATAATTTTTGTGAGTATTACTGTCATCAATGATTAATTGGAATAACGAGCCGTGACAGTGTGCTAGCAGAGGCTGCTAAAGATGAAAGGTATGTCATAGCACAGGCAGAAAATCACTGGCCCTTACAAAAGACATTCATTGTCTCTAGGGTAAAAAAAAGGAGTACAGTTAAAGGAGTAGGGTGGGCATTATCCCCTCCCAGAACATAATTGTGAAGTATGATAAAATGGTATTTCACCCAGAGAGCACAAAACACTCAGTTCTGACACCGTGGGAGATCATTTTCAGCAGCCTTGATCTGGGACTGCATTTAACACGACATAGAGGCTTCAGAGCACTTAGGGCTTATCTGTGAGGAACATGACATTAACTTAGCCGTATTCACAGGAGTACACAGAGAGGTGACCCCTCTTTTGCAACCACATGGCTCTGCCACCTCCTGTCCAAAGAGAAAACAACAGAAGCATGGGCCTAGTGCACAAGATTATTTCTGGGCTCTGCTCATTATAAACGATGCTACATTCGTATCCAATCATTGCAACCAAAAGAATAAATAAAACAGCTGAAACATACATGAATGGTCTTGTTCTCCAGACAGTATGTGACACTCGAAAGGACTGAGAAACTCAGACATCAAACCTGTGACTTTCCTTTACAGCTGGCTGCGTAATTCCTCTAAGGTTCCATCATGAAATTCCCTTCCCTCCCTGAACCCTGCTGAATTCCTGTGTTTCACAGGGGAATTATGTCTTTTGTGGGAGAAAATATTTCCTACTGCTACTTCTGCATTTGCAGCTTTCAAATCTATGAGTGTTTGAGGAGGAGAGATAAATAAGAGCATGCGACTTATTTTCCTTAGCTAGACAGAAAGCGTGGCCTGAAAGAAAGATTAGGGCTGCAGATGTGCTTAACAAGCATCAGTCACTGCTTTCAATGGACATGCAGCTCTTTTTAAAAAGAGACTTTTTTAACAAAGTCCTTTAGCTGAGCGCTAAACCCTTGAAAACTTCATCCTAAATGTGAGTGTCTTCTCCAAAATTCCCTCTACCCTTCCAAGTGGGTCTGACATCCTCCACCCTCCCCACCTGCCCTCCATGGCTGACTTCTGCTGCTGGGTCTAATTTAATTTCTCAGCAATGCCTGATGCCGAGGGCCAGTGAGAATACATCGACCTTGTTTGCACTCATTGAGGAAAGCTTGCAAAGACAGAAGAGAATGCCCCAGACTCTCCACACAAATGCCTGTAGTAGCTATACATCAACCCACACCTCTGGGTCTCTGTCAGTACTCTCTGCATTTAGCAATTAAAATTGCTGAGTTTTGTGCCAGAAGTCTGGGCCTTGGAGGAAGACCATGAGATCTACCAAAGATAAAGAAATATGAAAACTGAGTCTATCAATCTTCTCTTCATCTAGTTGTATCAGTAAAGGTTTCATAGAGAGAGCCCAACTCGGTTCTCACAATTGCCAGTTAAA
>NW_010416762.1:112946-137286 GCF_000710305.1 Buceros rhinoceros silvestris | reverse complement strand
CCCTGTTGCAGCAGGAACTCAGTGTTAATACTCCTCCCTTACAGTGCTGCCCAGAGAACCGGTAAAGGCCTCTGCAAGAATATTACCGAGAAACTCACCTGGGATTGGATTGAGTTTAAGCTTCCAACAAACAGAAAAGAATTCCCAAAGCAAGGATGGTTTCTTCTGAGAACAGCCCAAAGCTTGGCAACTGTAACACCCACCGGGTCCTGGGAAACCCGGATCAGATGCTCAGTTTGGGCTCCTGTGGACATGGACCCTGGCAACTGCCAGCACCACTATCTGCTGGGCTTGTTAAGCCTGTCCTCTTGCTTGCTGTGCAGAGAAAAATCTCCATAAAGGTCTTGGGTTAGTCCCAGAATGCAATGTCGATAATAATCCAAAATACTGGTATGAGATGGAGAACCGTTTCCTGTGGGGTCACTAGGTAGGACTATTCTGAAGAGGCAAGTGTTGAGGAAACAGAGAGGACACAATCACTGCGCCCTTTACAGGCTGCTCACCTACTGCCCCCGCTCAGGTGGTTTCAGTGGCCTGGGCTCACACACACACACACACACACACACACACACACACACAGAAGTCACGTCTCTCCTTCACGCCTTCAGCAGCCCAGCCCCTCCTCAGCCCCTGTGGCAGAGCACCCACAAAAGAAAGGAATTTGTTCCTGCAGCTGCTCAAGTCTAGAGACAGCCTGACCGGAAACAGCCCACGAGATCGTGGGTTTGCTTCTCGCAGAGATGCCTGTCCTTTGCTTTGCTTTGTGGGAAACACAGACGCACATTCATGCAACCACAGAGAGTGGTGGATCCTGGACGGTGTTCTACATCAGCATGGTCTGCCCTGAATGGAGCTGAGGATGGCATCAGAACTACGGATGTGACGTCAAGCAGTCTGCAGCCATGATTAATCAGTTGCAATTATTGTTCACACACATTCATGTCTCACTTGGCCATCAGCACCAAAAGCATGAAAGGACTCCCTCAGCACACGGTCAGCGTTATTTTATTGTTAGGGATGAAGTAAAGCATAATAAAGGAAGAGCCCGAGACTTGGGGAGGATCAGAGTTTTGTTCCCAGACTTCATCTGTGGCTTGAAGTGAATCACTTCATTTTTACCCTGTATGACAGGGATTCTCTTTTCTGTTACTCTTATCGGCTTAGGGAAGAGTCTCTGACAATGTGCAGGCATCTAACAGCCAGCACACAGGCGCCGTAAACCAGTTAAGGGATTTGAGACGCTTCTGTAAAAGAAAAAAATCTGCTTTGATAGATGAATTACATTGTTCTGTCTGCAGAACATTACATTGTCTGTGTAGCATTAAGCAAGATGCTTTTTTTTTGGTATTTTATGCAGAAAAGCTTCATCTTAGCAGACTGGGAACTAGAAAGATCTACTAGGTGGGCACCCACATTTGTGGACCAAGTAGAGATGGACTGAGAACTTTTTTCTGAACTTCAATTCCTCACTTGCTCATTTACCATAGTCGGTCACGGGGGTTGGACACTGGGGCAGTGCGGGAAAACCTGGGGAAACTGAGCTTCTCTTCGGAGAACAGTAGATATCACTCAAGCGCTTTGCCAGAGTTAAACCCAAGAAGGCCCTACGGTCTCAGCTGGAGAGGAGGGTTGGTCCTATACAAAGGCTGTTTTACCCACATGCTCCACAACTGAGTGAGAAGTAAAATAAACCTTTCAGAGCTCTTGCTGATTTTTCCAGCAGCAAAGTCCCGTAGGCTGTCCTTAATTATCAAGACGAGCTCATCTTCATGGGCTTTTGGAGACAAGCTGACTTGCATTTATGGTGTGCTGTTACAGCCCACCACCACTCCAGCACTGCTGAGTTCTGGCTCGGAAGAACATTTTTATTTGAGCTGTGCAGAGGGGTTCTCTCTGAAAGAAAACCCTGTAACTCTAAATAACTCCAAATAACTCTTTTTTAACTTCAAAGCCTTGGCAAGACATTTGGACCTGAGAGGACACGCTGCAAGCTGGCAGCTAGGACTACCAGGCTGACAAAGAAGCCTCCTGGACACACTTACCTTATAAACAAGAACGGCCAGATCATTCTCCTATGGAATATGATACTGATACTGCTTACCCACGGCGTTACTATTGGGTTACACAGACTGGCATGACCCAAGCTCTGCGTGGGAGAGTGGAGAGAGCTGTGCACGCCAGGCTCTTCTCTTGTAGACCTTGCAAAGCAAAGACTGATCGATGGTGTGGTGTGGCTTTCTAGTGACAGCACACAGAGAATACCTCCGGACATGCCCTTCACTCCAAAGGCCTTTCATCCTCCTGAGAGAGCAATCAGCACCTTGGGGCTCTGGCTCAGCTAAACCAGCAGCTGGCAAAAGCCCCAGGAGAGCAGAAAAGCAACTGTGAGCTTCTTCTCCAAGGCTGATGTCTTTCAGGGCCATTTCACCACAGAACAAGGACGACCAAAAAGACTCTGCCTTATCCCCTCCCATCACCTGCCTTATCCACTGCCATTCCCGTGGGCTGGCAGTGTGCTGCTGTCCCCCATCCCACACTGCCTCTCTATGCAAGGACACAGGACGTGTCTCAGCCATCGTCTCCTGAAGGCAGGGATCATGTCTGCTATACATTTAAGCACAGGCAAGCACACTGCTCCCAGGCCCAGCAACATTAACCCTCTGCTGGTGCAATCCACTGAGGGAGCTCAGAAAAGAGTGGGAGCCCTGGGTAAGTTGAGTCACACAGAGGTGAGATGAGCCGGCAGACCTGTAGCATCACCAGGTCTCCGGATTATCAGAGGGAAAAAATGTGAAGTACATATTGCAAAATGTACCTCCCACAGACAGACATGGAGTCACTGATAAACAATCTTCAAACATCGTTGTTCAAATAACATTTGAATCATTCTCTGACTCAGTGATCAATGAACGATGGGTGACACAAATAACAACGGTTATCTAAGACAGCAGAAAATGTTGAAGAAAGCAGTCAGCAAGGCGGGGCACTAGCATAGCCTTTGGTGAGCTGGGACAGAAAATTCCTGAAAAAATCCCTGTTCTGGATAAAACCTCTATGAAGCTGTAACAGTGGAGCTTACATTAGAAAATGTTCATTGGCTGCTTGCAGTCAATGGTCATTCTTAAAATGGAACAGCATTTATACCCTGTCCAGTTTCTCCTGATCTTCACGTGCTCCTCTGGCACTTTTCCATTTTCTTCCTCTTGATTAAAGAGCACTGAGAATCTCTCAAAATAGCAGTGAGAATCAGATTACAACTGCTCCAAAAGCAGGAAAGATAGTACGAAAATGAGGAGAAAACATAGTTAAACATTGCTTAGGTGTGTCAATGAGTTAAAAGTGAAATAAAAAAATTGTTTCTCCATGGAGAAACCCACACAGCTGTTGGCTCAGATCAGTGGCTTCCCAGTTACCTGATAGGGAAAATCAAAGTTTTTCAGTAAATGATTAAACAGATATGAATGCCCATGGCAGGAATTACCTGTTTCCAGTTGCTCGAGATGATCAGAGCATGACCATACAGTTTTTTCAGTTTACACAAGTAGTCTTAGTCACACCATTTTGCTATATGCAAGGAAGTCTGCAAGATTTTTTATTAAAAAAACCCCAACATAAGCAAGCACCACTCCCCAACCAAACCCTGCCAGAGTTTAAACACCCCTCCCGATGGACTTGATGTGTATCTCTACAGCAAAACAAAAGCTGCCCATCTTTGGGAGCACAGAAGAACCACTTCTGTTGACATCATAAGACATGTTTTGAGGATTAAAAACTATTTGTGTGATTAAAAGGTCTGTAAGACCGTATTTTTAATTATTTGGCCAAAGTAGCACGAGAAGTCAGTGGCAAAGCAGGAACTGCCCGGCACTCGAATCTCCTGGCAACCTTGTCTCCCTGCCTGATGCAGGCAGGGCAAAGTCCAGAAGATACGTGAGGGAATCGTGACCGTACAGGTTAGACCAGACGTGCCACCAGCCACTGCTGCCACATAGTCTGTGGTGATGTGAAGGAGAACAACACATGCGCACCTCGAGTCCTTCACAAACCGGGGCATTTGGGTCTATCACCAGGCACCCGCAGAAAGCACAAGGCTCCCAACAAGGCCTTCACCCAGGTGGACCAGGGTAGAAACAATCTCTGTTTTCCAGTGAAAGCTTTTTATTTATTGTATATGTCCTGGTGGTATTGTGAACTGATAGAGAGGCTTATCTCTCCTCACAACACCAACCGGATGAAAAGTGAACACAAGGTGCCAGCCTTTCAGAAAAGGCATTGTGCTACTTTTACTTTTGATAGGGACAGCAAAGGGAAAATCCAGAGCCTCTGAGGCTTTAAAAGCCACACAAGTTGCAAAGACTTGGCAAGGAAGGTAGTCTCAGGTGTGAAGCCCAATGCTGGAGCTCAGGGAGACATGGTGCTCTCTCAGCTGTAGCAGCAGCCACCTCCACGCTGGGCAATCACTTGATCTCCGTGCAAAGGCTCGGCTGAGGTGAGGAGAGTGGGTGGTGAGCTCATTTCCATCCTCTCAATTTCCCCCCACCCACCCCACAAGAGGTGATGTGAGGATAAGCTGATGAACGCATGTGGGGTGCTTCGATCCTGCAGTGATAAGCACCAGAAAGGGCCTGCAGACACAAGAGCAGCAGGATGCCAGCAGCAGCTGCCAGACCTGAGCACGCATCCAGACCCCGGCAAGAGCTCGCCATGGCTTTTAAAGGACCTGTTCTCTTGGGGCTGATTTGTTTATCCCTGTCCCCTCCCAATCCAATATGTTTTCTTTACATCGCAAAGTTTATTTCTGAACATGTCAACACACTTCTGAAAAGGTCAGACACATGAGGGCATGCACCCGTGATGGAGCACAGACACAGCTGCATTCCTGGAAACCACGACTTGAAGGGTTTTCACAGGAAGGTCTGACACAGCAGCTGGGTTGGTAGCCACACGTAGGCGAGCCACCATCTTCCCCCTTTTGTTATCACACCCATTTTATTTCTGTGCTTTGCATGAAAATCTGAAGGTTGCTTCTAAGTACAGGTTTTGCTGGCTTTCTTTGAAAGCTTGCCATAGCTCTCAGACATGATAACACCAGCAGGGTGCTAGCTGAACTATATTTATCCATGTATTTCATAAAGGAAAAACTTCAGTGGTTTTGAGGTCCTTTTCTTTTCTTTTCTTTTCTTTTCTTTTCTTTTCTTTTCTTTTCTTTTCTTTTCTTTTCTTTTCTTTTCTTTTCTCTTTTCTTTTCCCTTTTCTTTTCCCTTCCCTTCCCTTCCCTTCCCTTCCCTTCCCTTCCCTTCCTTTCTTCTCCTTGCAGCAGATAGCCTAGTTACGTTATTTACCAGAAGTCACCCTGACAAGTCAGACGTTATTAAAAGAGGAGACCCAGGATCTGCTCACAGGGAACAATGCTTTGGATAAGCAGCTTGTGTTTAAACAAGACTTGGGAAACATGCTTATTCAGTTTTCCTCTCCCTTTTTATTTTTTATTTAAAAATAAATAAAGAAGAAACTCCATTGGTTCTTCTCACCCCTCAGCCTCAGCCTGCAGCCCCCAGGGTATCTATCCACTGCAACACCCCAGCAAAGCTGACTGATGGCTGGGGATTGCTGTCTGCTCCCACCAGGAGCAGTGACAGTGCCCAATGCCCAGCCAAACACCTTCAAACCCAGGCCTGCAAGCAGAGCAACTTCAAAGAGCGAGCCAGTGGAAACAGCCTTTAAAACAATAAAGCCTGCGGTATGCTTTTCCAGACGGCGAACCTACTCCGGGTAGGTCATAGGTGCCGTTAGGCACCTGGAGATGGCCTGAAGCTGCATCTCTGCTCCTTGTCTCCCAAGCCCCTGCATGGCAGGGTATGTCTCCTTCCAGAGCTCTGTAATCGCGTGGTCCCCAAGTTCCCAGCCTGACTGAGGAGGGCAGTGTGGAGGCTGACAGCAGGATCCCCAGTGCCACCATTCCCCCCATTCCCGTGCAGTTCTGCCCCACTCCAGGCATCTGGGGGAGCCACAGTGGGAAGGGCTGGAGCAGCATTGGTGGAACACCGCTCCGGGTCTTCAGGCACAGAGGAACAAACACCACACCTCCCACCCCGAAAACCAGGGCAAAATTAACAGCACAGGTCTCCACCACCACACCTCTACTTGGCGGCCATGTCCCACCAGGAGGGCAGGGCTGGAAATGACAGGGGAAATGCTCCCCGGGAGAGGTGACAGATAAGAGAGTGCTGAAACACAGGCATTCAACTTGTCTGGTACGTCAGCACGTCAGCACTACAGCGCTGAGGAGATGTCTGCAAACGGGCTGGTGAGAGGAGCTGTGTTTGGCGCTGTGTGCTGTGGCACCGGTTCCTCACCCAAAGCTGCCAGATGCTTCCTGGCAGGAGATGACCAAGAGTGGCCACACCTGCTGCCCAGAGAGCGTGGGGCACTCCCCAGGCCTGCCAACGACTCCACTACAAGCTGCTTTACTTGGAGTGACCACTCCTGGCATTGCCCATTTCTCACCAGGTATTTTGATCCATGTTTAACATTAGATCTAGCAAACATCCAAGGAAATAAATCCCAACGACCTGAAGGCAACAAATTACGAGTCTAAACACTTGTTTCATCAGCCTTGGAATTTCTCTGCTCCAAATTATACCAAAATAGACACCATTGATTGAAAGGAACAACGCAGAAATGCTAGAAAATCAGGAAGGGGTTTTTTTTCCAATAATATTCTGATTCGCTATGTAGGAAAAGATCCCTCAAAAGTTCAAATATTTGATAAATCACAGCCTAACCACCAAACCATCTGTAGAACATTTTAAAGACGTACCCATGAAAACATTCATGGTTATTCAAAAACATATCACTCGCAATTTCGAACCATTTACAAGCTGTACGTAGAGTGATTAACTTGGCGGGAGGAAGGGTCTGGATGAAACCCAGCACCGTGTGGGCAGGAAATGTACCATGGCGCTTCATCTAGAGGCTGACGTTAGTGCGTTAACCTGTATTTTTTCTAATTCCCATCTCTCATTGGCAAAGGCAGGCCATGCTGACCCCCCTGGCTGCCCCTGCCATCCCGGCCACACTGACGGTGCTAAAAGCTGCGCGGGGGAAAGCACAAAAGTGCTGGGACAGAAGATCCTTCGTAAATGCCAGACACTTGAGCTGATGCTGACTGAGTCGGTGCTCTCTGCGAGGATGGAGGAGGGGTCCAAGGACTCACGGTGACACACGTGATAACAACAGCAGGCGTATAAACCGTTCCCAGATCAGTCAGTCACACCACATCCCTCTAAATCATGCCTTTAAGTCGCAAGGTGGAAAGTTAGGGAATCACGAGGAAGATACTGTATCTTAAACCTGATGAACCCCTACTTTAAATCAAAGTCAAGCAACTCACTGCAAATACAAACCCACAGCTCCTTGGTTTTCTTTATACACACCTAAAAATACTGTTGACTTTAATGCAACTGCTCCCCGTTCACACACTCACCGGGTGGGCCACAGATTTATACCGGTGAATGCTGTTTAACGGTCATCATGTTCCACATCCCACATGATCGTGAAGAAAATGATTTCTGTACATTTTTATCCCTCTAGAGCACAGGTATTTGATAAACACATGTTGCTTTTGTTCTGTCAGTGACAGCTCACCCCCTTTTAAAGCAATCCCTATCCCCCAGCCCCCAGTTTCTATGTATAGCACACACCCTCAGATGTTTAAAGAGTGAGACTCAATATTTGCCATCATTTCAGACTTATCTTTGGCAAACAAGGAATTGACTTCAGTATAATCCCCAGAAGGAATATATCCATCCTTCCAAAATCCACATTCAGCTTGGCTGCCGTTGTACTAAGAAATTCAGGTCCAAATCACATGGTAGTGATCTCAAAAACTGCAATTCAACCTTGGGTTCACTCTTAGTTTATATTTTGGAGGACATAGTATCAAAAGATAAACAGAAAGAAAACAGAAGTAACCATTGGGTAAATTGCTCTTCTCCACAACTAGAAAATCTGTAAATTGCAGCATTATAGGAGCTGGGAGGGGGAATGAACGTATATATAAAAATCTATCTACCTGTCTCTGTCTCAGCAATTCCCCTCTACTACTGCTCAATTGCATGACTACACAGAAATAATTTTATCTTGTTGTGCCTCTCTTTGAACACGGAAAACGGGAAAAACGAAGCTTCCTTACAGCTAAACTGCTATCCTTCAGGATTAATCCAACAGCACGTGTGACACTGCTTAAGACAGCGTAAAAGCAGAGAGCTCCTGCTCGAAGGAGCTCAGTACATCCATACCCCGAAAGACAGCAGGTAGGTGGAAAAAACAAAAGGGACATGGGAGAGAGGGAGGGAGGGATGAAACCACAATGAAATGTCAAAGCTGCAGCAACTGCTACATCATTAAAATTAAACGAAGAACTGATCGTAGCCTCAGAAAGTGTCAGTAAGCTCCAAGCTTCACCCAGTTTAATGGATACAGTTTTTTCTGCAGCAACAAATTTGTTTCAATAAAAACTTAAAAAACCCAAACCTAATAAAGCCAGACAAAGATGTGACATGTCTTTGTTACACTTCTCCTTTAGCCACTAACCTTCATCATGCCCGCTCTGGCTTCATTCACTTGGTTCAAAGCCGAGTCACCAAAGGTGACTATGCCCAGCCATTGCTCCCCCAGGAACCACTAACCTTCATCATGCCCGCTCTGGCTTCATTCACTTGGTTCAAAGCCGAGTCACCAAAGGTGACTATGCCCAGCCATTGCTCCCCCAGGAAAGGTGCCAGCCTGGAATCTCGTGGCTGCTTTTCATCTTGCCTTAGGGGCCTCTCAAATGCCCCTTGAAATCTGGGGCTAATCCTTTTCCTTTAGAAATATGGGGTGGGATTATAAAAGTTTTATCACTGCTTGTTTTGCCTAACCTGCATAATCCACCGGTGCAGTGCTGCTGCCACTCATATGCACTGCGGTCACGCAAACCCTCTCTTGATCTGTCTCTTGCAAACACACCAAGGGGAAAATGAGAAAGTGGTAAGTCACAGAGGCACTGGCCCTCCCCTCACAACCTGTTGCCACATGGAAGAACCACCTCAAGTTAAAGAGGACTGTGGTATGCACCTCCTTTTGCTAGTCACTTTGTACCGGATCTGTGTCTACACTGGTTGGTCTTGGTCAAAACAGAGCAAATGGTCACCAGCGGAGGTCTTGTCTGCATGGTGGGTGATGCTAAGATGCCGTCAGCTGCGCAGTTTGCGGCAAGCACCAGAGGAACAGGGCCAGGAAGGTCCAGCACATCTGCTTCAGTGCTTCCAGCAGTACCAAACAGAAGATTCACCAGCGGGTATTGGAGAATCAGCTTGTTAAGCATCACCAGTGACTCAGATCACAATAACCTCTTGGTGGGAACGAGAGGAGTGCAACTGCATACCAAGCGTGCCCTACACCATCAAGTAAGGCCCTCCACCAGGTGTGCAAAAAACTAATCACTCTGGCGTAATACTTTTCTTCAACAAGAATTGTTTTGCTCACTTTTAAACACAATGGCTTCAGAGGAAATTTTGAGCTTAGATTTGTTAGGCTGCTCTGAATGCTGCCTTCAACCCTTCTGTGTCTCCACACACAGGCTCTCGATACTTGGGATAAATCCACTGACTCTTGGGTCTAAGAAAGGTGAAGACTCGGAATTTAATCCCAAGATTTTGTTTACCCGCATAAGGACCGTGTGCATGCTTGTGCATGCTTCCAGCAAGAGTCTTACCAGGCGCCCCTCACGTAAGAATCAGGTTTGCTTGCCAGCACCCATTTCTGAAGGGGAGGGCAAAGCACAGCTCTTGGAATTGCAGAGTAATGGAACTTCCATCAGGGCAGCCAAAACCAATGCCACCGTTATCCTCAGCAGTCCCACAGAGCGAGACTTAAAGCCACAACAATTCCCTAAATTGAAAAAGCATCTGGATCCAGCAGTCTCACTTCAGAGCATGTTAGTGCTGGAGCCAGGAAGATACTGAAGACTCATTTCCCCTAGCAGAGGCAGTGCAATGGAGTTTGAGCATGTTCAGCACCCGGGTAATCCTTGGTGCATGGGTGCTACACACCATAAAAATTACAAAGTCTACAAGAGCAAAGGGCTCAGTGCCTAGAAGCAGTCTGGAGAAGTGGAACATAACTGCTTAGGCTGTTAAAACATTCCCTTTCAGCCTTAGCTCTCTCAAACACCATCTCTGAGTCAGAACAGACTGAGGAACACCTCCAACACGCAGTTTGTCCACAGCCTCCCCGTCCTGCTGCGAAAACATTTACAACGTGGGCATGGGCTCTTCCCTGGCAGTCCCCTCGGCAGCCAGTGGTGTTCCTGGATGTGGTCAGCTTAAGAGTGTGCTGCAAGCCCTTCGAGTTTTCCCACAATGTTCCAGAGCTATCTACTGGAAAAGCTAACACCTTACTTCTGAGCTCATTCACTCCGTATGACCTAAATTCGGGCTTCAAATACAGTCAGACAAATAATGGGTAATTTGGGAAAACTGGAAAAAAACCTGAGAATTGAAGAAAATAAAAAAACAACCTGAAAACTCAGTTATGTTTTTCTTTCTGTTTAAAATTTTTTGCTTGATGAGACCTTAGTTTGTTCTCTGATTATGAAAAAAAACCCATTGTTTATTTAGCGCCTTGAAGATGGGGGGACAACATTCACTTTATAGAAATGACCCATCTCTGCCGTTACTGTTCTGTGATCATGCGCATGGGAAATGATAGTTGTATGTCCCAGTTTTTTTAGACAGAAAAACCACTACGGGCTTCAGGAAGGAAATATAATTTTTGTAATGACCTGATTTAATAGATAAATGTTTCTTGAGAACCTCATTAAAAGAAATAGAAACAGCAGCAGGTCAAAGAAGCCATCTGCAAAATAAATATAGCAGGTCAGATCTTTCGAATGCCACAAAATAGATGCAACTTCCATGATTCAGAAGACTGACCCTGCATTTACAAGACCCCCAGGGCAGACTCGTGCCTGCCTCTCACATGAGCCATACAAGTTCCCTGCCGATTTCCCTGTGACTGCAAAATACCAAGCCAGGTGGAATCTGGACCTTCTGCGTTTGCCTGGAAGGGAGAGTAGTCCTTGTAAACCTGCCTAGAGAGAGAGCTGCTGGGTTGTGGTCATCTGAGCATCACCCAAAGATAAATCTGTTACTCTCTGAAGCATCAGACAAACTCTTCCTGCTTGTTAAGAGGATAAAAGGAATGCAATTTGTGTTGTGTCAATCCTCACGCCAGCTCTGGCCACCACTGGGTCTTGACGCACACTGAGCCCATGATCAGCTCAAGGGAGGCTCTTCTCCATCTCACGAGCACTGAGGGGCCGTGCTGGAGCTCTCTAGGTGCTGAGGTGCAACACAGAGACTGGTTTTGCCTAAGAGCAGACTTTGCCAGCAAAGGCTGAGACAAAAGAAGTACTGAGTCCCTGAAGCCTTTCCAGTGCCCTCCGTCCCAGTACCACCATTCAGCAACAGCCCTCCTGCTGCTGCTGCCGCCGGAGCTGTAAAAGTGCCTGTGTTGCCCCTCACGCCCCTCACCAGTTCTGACTCCAGATGAGGCTAGGCCTGCCTGTTTCCATCCCTGCAAGCCTGGGAGACACTTCTATATTCCTCTTCAATGTCCTGTCTCCTTTTCCACCTCCCTTTAGTGTTTGTTTT
This sequence comes from Buceros rhinoceros silvestris, assembly GCF_000710305.1. Taxonomy (NCBI): domain Eukaryota; kingdom Metazoa; phylum Chordata; class Aves; order Bucerotiformes; family Bucerotidae; genus Buceros; species Buceros rhinoceros. The sequence goes on along the minus strand of NW_010416762.1, from coordinate 125,590 downwards.
GTTCATGAAACTCAGTGAGAGGTTGCCGGTTTCTCCTGCCACACCAACTCATTTTCTTGCACATAAGGGATGGACCGTGCATCCCTGGGCAGCCCGAAATGGGCTGCAGTACTGGTGGTCTTGCTGGGAATACTTCTACACTGGTTAAAACCCCTCATTGCGCCTGTGTTAAGGAGCAGTCACTGGTGGTGTTTGCTCTCACAGAGGAAGAAAGGCTCTTCCTCCAGGCAGGGAGAGTTCACGTTCCTCTGCAAACAATTCTCCCCTAAAAACCATATCAATGTGGCAGACACATGGTCAGAACGTAGTCACTACTTTGAGACCCCCTCTATCCCCAAGTGAGGAAAAAATTCTGCTTCCTTCCTTGCCAGGGGACTGGTAAAATCTGGCCTTAATTCATTTACAGGAACCGAAACACAGTTGTATTCTGCTGAGCAACAGAGCACCTGTGAGTTGGCAGCAGGGACCTTTGCCCCAGCTGAGCTGACGGATCACAGCATCTGTAGCAGGCAAAAATGGAAATAGCTATAGCTAAACCCTCCCTGATCCTGTTCATTGTGCTTCTAAAAGTGCTCACAAATTATGTCAAAAAACAGATGCCCAAGGTCAAATGAGTGGCCCTGGCTCGTTGCTGTACAGGAGGCTTTGACATAAACCCCACGTAAAAGATCAGATGGGCAGAGCTGTGCCCTGCAAGCGGGCTTCCGTGGCGCTGGTGCTCTGCTGCGACGTTTGAATCTCAGCTCTGCCGGCTGGAGTCAGGGCTTCAGCTGCGGATGCAGCAGACCTCAAAAACACCGGACAGCACAGACAGGCTCTTTTCTCCGCAAGACAGAAAGAGCCGACCTGCAAGGAAGGGAACAGCTATCAGCTGTTTTTATCTTGACCTGGTTTGATCTCATCAGAGCCATGAGGATAACTTGGAAATATGTATCAGCAAACTTAGAAGATGGAAAATGTATAGTCAAGGACTGCAGAGCTGAGAAGGGTGATTTTTCTTTAGGCCCTCTGTAAATGCTCTATGTGAATATTCTCCTAGGTGTTTGAAGGTATACATGTTACATGTATTTCCATATGGATAAATGATTAACGGAGCATCGCAACTGCCTTAAGCTATAAACAGAGCTCTAGCACAAACAGTGGAAAACATAGTGGTCATCATTATAAAATGACTATTTGCCAGAAAAATTACCACACTGTGGTGTATGAAAAGACCACAGCTACTTCCTGCTCTGAGTATAAATGGAAAATGTGGTGTCTCACATACCAATGGGCTGGTAACTGTTAGCAAATGTTGACTTTTCTATGGTATCCCAAGCTGAATCTAAGCCTTTTTTTGAGGTCCAACCATTGCTATTTTCCAGCCCACAACAGACTGCGTTTCACTGGTGCGTGAAACGATCCTTCTGCCATGTATAATAAGTTGTGCAACCCTTTGATACAGCACAGAGCAGGTCACTGTGTGTGTGCACCACTGCTCTCCGATGAATGTGATCAGAACTGCTCTGAATATCTCTTAATACCCCACCGCCTCTTGTTTGGGGAAACTTGCCCATCACAGGATGCTACACTCTTGAGGCCAGCAGAGTTGTACTCTTCCCGATCTGTGCCATCAGCTTCCAAGAAGCCACTATGTGAGACAACTAGAACAGCTTGGAAAAACTGGGCTGGAAAGCTTTTTGATGAAAAAAGGAAATTGTTTCCCAATGAAATCTTTGCAACAAGATGTTCTGTTTCCTTGTTAACTATACAAGTGGTTGGAAATTTCCATTTAAAAATATTTCCAATGGAAAACAGATTTTCCCCCTTCCTTTCTGCCCTGCCCCACCTCCCCCTTCCTAAATAAAAATTATGTGTGTGAAGAACAAAAGTAATTTTTCAGTAAGGTCTCCTGAAGTTCGCAAAATTTTTCGTGGCTGTGGGTTCGATGCAATCCGTAAGATAGCACCCTGCATCCTGGGGCTTGGTTGTTTCAGTTCTTTCCAGTTCCACTACGAGATACTGTCATTTGGTTCATTGAAAAAGACAGAAAACAACATGGTAATTCCCAGCCATGGTCCTCAAAGTCCTCTCCCAGTCACGGTTATATGCAGGATTCTTTGAAGTTTTGCCCACAATGCAGTGCATCAGTTTCGTGCCTCTGATTCCACGTGAATTTGTCTTTATTATCGGTATTACTGTTAATTCGCTCTTAAATGTACTGTTTTTTCACCAATTAAACTCGAACTCTCAACATCACTTCAGATTAAGCTCTCCAAAACCACCCCACTAACTTAACACTCCTTCAAAATGCAGGTTGTTAAAAATATAAACAGATTTGGATTCACGCACTCGTATTTCTCTTTCCCAAAAGCATTTTATGCCTAGACTTTGCAAGAAGCAAAAGGGCCAGACACCACGACATCTGTCCTTCTCTAAACACTCTAGAGAGCCATGCTACAATTAATCACCCTTTAAGAGGGACACACGCTCTCTTGAGGATACGCTTGGAACTGGATTTTCTTGGTACAGAAGAAGTCAGCCCAATGGCAAAAGGCAGAACTGAGCCTATGCTCTTGCGGGGAGGGGGAAAAGGAAGACGCTGTTTTATACTTACTCAGAGGATATGAGAGGTGCCAAGAGCAACATAATAGGAATACAACCTATTATACCACATATGGTCTCACTTATCTGTTATTCATATAAGAATTCCACATCTTTCCCGAAGAGCAAATAAGAGATGAGTACGTATAATACTTGAGGAAACAAAGAATTCACTCTGTTTAAGCAAGCCAGTGTTGGATACGGAAATGAGACCTGACACAACCTTCTAACAACAGTTAAAACAGAACATAAATTTGAAACTTTCCTAACGCTCTTCTCTTATTGTTTCTGCTTCTATCAATCTCTTCGTGCAGTGAATATAACAGAGAACGACATCCTCGCTGAAGAATTTTTTACCGACGTGGTTAATATCACAGGGTAAAGCCTGCTTAGAAAACTACCACGTGACCTAAGCACCCTCTTGAAAGACTGTCAATTCTCTTCCAGATTAGCACACATTTTCAGTCTGCAGGATCCAAACCCTCCATTATACATCATAAAAATTTGCCAAAATGACCTTTAAATGGAAAACTCTCTCAAAGAGAGACAGCAAAATCCTGCTCCTGCTCCGTTGCTGTACACAATCCCCACTCCTTCGGACTCTGACCTGCAACCATTTTATCGTCACTTCACCGCCCCCCAGTACTGCCCACCAGCCAGCTCATGTAAACTGCCCATGTGCTGGCTTTAACCTGGAAGAAATAAAAAGCAACATGAGTAAAACCCTGGCAAGTTTGCACATTGAGCAACTAAAACCTAATCTCAGTTCCCGTTTCCTCTCCGTGGGCTTGTAGCTGTGTTCAGTTGAACTCATCACAAAGGATAAATTTCAGATGTCCTTTGGGGATGGACTTGTTGAGAACCTTCTCCCACATGCCCGCTAAGTTCTGGACATGTAACACCACTAACAGTTCCACCAAGCTCGAAAGCACTGATTTAAGAGCAAGCTGCAATTCAGGATGAGTGAGGGCGGTGGCTTTCAGCTCTGTACCATCTCAGAAAGGTCATTCCTCCCACTCAGTCATGGAAGTACAAAGCATTACTTCTGTCTTATTTGACTAACCTGCTTTCTCATTGCTCTTTAACTACAGGAGATAGCTTGGTTGGTGTCTGCGCCCACTTGGCACTATCACTTTGTCCAACAGTTCTTAAATACTTACAGAACTTCACTTCAATTTAATGAAAATGTATCTGATCATGTTTGTGATTTTCCCACATATGTAAGACTTCTTTGGTTGTGTTTCATTTCTTTTAAGTAATACGTGAGGAAGTAAACATCTGATCCATTTACAAAATAACTGGAAATAATGGGTGTTTGCAGCCTGCTACTGAAGAAATCCATTTCTAAATGTCCTGCTGTGACCCATTCCCTTTTAATAGAAAAAGTTGCTGTTGGATGGGTGCCTAATGCAAACATATCTCTGCACTGAATAAACAAATGAATAGATGGTTGCTTCCAGATCTTCCATTCTTTTGATACTTTCAGTTATAATCCTCAAGGAATAAAGTGAGCAGAACACAGTCCAAGAAATACAGGCTGCCCTGATCTTTAGAGCTCCAGTTAATAGAAGCTTATTTGCATCCCCAGCTCTGGTTGTGTATTTGTTTCCCTGACATTCGTATCTGCTGTAATACTCATTGATCAACACAATATAACAATGGAAACTTCCCTTAATTTCACTCCCACTTCTTTTCGTTTCATATTTAAAAAAAAAGGCAAGAGGGCAAACGAAGCAAATAATGTATCTAAAAACATACACATTTATGTAAGTTTATTTAATTAGGGGGTTTTACGCAATGTTTGTAATGGAGTTAATTGGCTTCTGCCCAGACTGTAGAGCAGGTACAGCCTGCAGACCACACCACAGCTGAGGTGGAGTGCGTCACTCTGCCCAGCCTGGGCTTTCTTCTGAAGAAAACAGAGGAAGGACAAAAGCCTCTGTGACATGTAAAAAGTCCAGACAGATTGAGTGTCTCAACAAGTCTGGATAATTTGGACAAAGGCAGAATACTCCTGCAATTGTATTTTGGCTTCACTGAAGTCAACTGTGAAGCTTTCACAGCTTCAGAGGAGCTACGATTTCACCTCTGAACTGCCGGGAGGTGGTGTGGCCCACGGTATGGAGTAACACCCAGCTCCTGGGTTGCAGGCCCTGTTTCCAGCTATTCCCAAGTGACTAGTTTTGCTATCCTTGACAAGTTTCTTAATGCCTCCACTTCTTCATTTGTAATTGGGATGGCAGCAATTAGCTTTTGTAAAAAGCGTTTAATTCCATGGGTGGATAAAGCCATGGACAACATGATGCTGTAACTCAGGGCTTCGCAGCCCTTTGCCAAAAACCTAACAAATAATCTAACCTGAACCACTTGAACCTTACACGACATTTCATCTACAAAGGAGTTGGCTGGTGATTTTCTTCTGGCAGCTGCCAATAGTGTTGAAAAGCTATGGAATGGTTGCACCTTAGCAAAAACCTGCAAGACTTCTGATGATGTTCCTAGACCACAAAGCGCCGGTTACCAATGTTGTAAGTGAAGTTCATAATCTTTTCAAGACCCCTTCATGATTTTGGAAAATGCCATTCAGCAAAACTGCTGTGAAAGCCTCTCCTGTCACCAACAGGATTGCTTACAGGAAATACGGTGGGCATAAAATGCTACTGACTTCCTCAGCATTGCATTTGGGTGCTACATGCTTTCATTTAACAGAGAGTTAAGAATAAATAGAAGGCAACATCACTGATGAGAAAGAGAAGGGAATTGAGGTGGTCTTTAAGGCGATGTAGAGAACAAAATCTGTCAGACCTGGGTGACCTGAGGTTCCAGACAGTCTGCCACTTGTGGAAGAGCACCACAGATGCCCTTTTTCACCTCACGCCCTTTTTCATCTGCTACATAAGCCATTTTATATGGAATTGTGTTTGCTGTAGAACTCTGTTTCTTGTGGGTAAAAGCTGTTAAAACACTTTTTAAAATATCTTGCCTCTGTTCAGTAACCAGATGTTTTACATGGCAGCAAATACACATCCGCTAACACATAACTAATGTCAGGGAGCTGGATGGCTCTAAAGAAATTGTCATACAATTAACTCCTTCCCCATGTGGTGTTTAAGTTCATTTGTTTGGCCCTTTTTTCCCTAGCCAGAACAGATATAATTAGTAGAACTGCTGGGCACTAGCCTGGCAGAAGAGATCACAGCTTGAACTTGGCTGGCTTGTTGCTACACAGCTTGGTCTTTCGTTATGAAAGATGTGCAAACAAGAAGAGACATTACAGCACAACGTCCAGAAAACCGGTGGGGGCTGACAATACGGTATCTCAGAACATCGCAGTCAATCTGTTGTCCTGTGTGCAAATCAATTAAGGTTAACAGATGCTAAAAAACTTGGTATGATGTACCAGATCCCAAGGAGGCTTTGATTGCACCCCCAACACTGACCTTATCGTGCTCTTACTAAAGCCAGACATAAACTTTCACCAGTTTTGCTGTGAACAACCAAAGCCCTCACTGACTGCTATAGTGCCCCATAGTACTACAAGGAGAATATGATTTGTGTTGTGAATGATGAAAGGCAGCTTGTTTGCTACAGTTGCTTAGTACAAAAAAAGGCCAAGCCACTTGACTCAGTAGAAGAGGTCTTATTTTAGAGAGCAAGTGAAAAGGAGACGAGGTACAAAGTCCTAGGACCTGGCTGGGAATTACGCTGTATTCACTTATCCATATGAACCTGCATTTGGAACGCTGGTGAGAATTGGCTTGAACACAGCTCACACTCACCACGTGCAATAACTCAGTATCACACGTATGTGCCACCAGGTAAAACTAATAACTGCCAAGACACATCTTCTCTGAACTCTGGAAGATAATTATTTTGTCTACAGCAACCTTCTCAGTGCCTCCATTCCCCTGTCTTGGGTATGACAGCAAAACACAGCCTTGATTATCCAGAGATATTTGAGGTACCAGGCTTAAGTAACTGGGGATCTTCAGCCTCTGTGCTAACACGGATTCGAATGCGCCTTTACGTGCTTATTACCCTGTTATTCTTCATCCCTCTTCTCTTCTTGCCTGGAAGCCTCTGGGCAGTTTTTCCAATATCTGAGGCTTTCATTCTGAACGGAGTTCAAGCAGGTCCAACCCAGAGACTTCAAGTAATTAAGATCTGGGATATTTTCACTTTTTAAAGACACAGGATCTGAACTTCAGCAAGGTTCAATCAAACATCCACCTTTGTTGACTTATTTTCCACAGAGCTGGAGCAGGGGCAGTTCACAGCAGAGCACAGGAAAATATCCTATCATATTCAAGGAGGAATTATTCTCACTAGAGAATCCGGTTTTACTCAGACAGGCCAGGTTTCAGGGTGCTTATTAAGTAAGTTCCTCTGCAAACTTCTTGCCGAGATGCTGTCGAGTTTTGAACACACGCCCCCAACCCATGGTCTTCTCCAGAGCATGGCCACAAACATGGCAGAAGCTCTACAGAGAAGGGATCAGGCTAGAGCTGGCTAGATTTGGGTCCAGGCAGATGTAAGGAGTCTAAACACATTACAGCAGTATAATTGACTTGCACTGAGTATGTTCACAAGGAAGCACAGTAAAGCCTCCCAGAGAGAAGTCAGGCTGCCTTTATTCACCCCAGCAATCATTCCTGGTCTATGTATGTGCTTACAGAGGAGCCTTCATGCCAAGGCAATTTGCCACAGACACAAAAGGGCTGGGCTTCCAGACACTGCCATGATGCAGCTCCAGCTCTACATCCTTGACTCACCTTTAATCCAGGTTCCCTGAGTGAAGCTCAGCCAGTCTCTGGGTTAAGAGGACCATGGCAAGTGGGGTTGTGCTATAAAGGTCTACAATGAGAAGCTTAGTGGAAAGTTATATTGATTTCTGGCAATGTTCTTTGAGCCCCTGAATGAAGGCTGTGGTAATCTGGTGTTCGCTAAAGGAACAGGGCTCTCAAATCTATGCCGCCTCCAGTATTTGCAGTCGGGAGTGAAAAAACACAGCAGGCATTAAAACAGGGCACAGGCCCTGTAATGCCAGGGTATTTCTTACCCAAAATAAAAACCATGACAGCAGTTGCTTCGTGAATGAACAGTGGCAAGAATGAGCAAATGTTGGGTAACTCTTTGAACTGAAACAGCTTCTTGCTTTGAAGAGATTTCAGTAGCTTTGGAAATGACTACTCTTGTATGAATGGAACCTCCATCTTCCTCTGTATCTTGTTACTATCCTTCAAGATGTTTTTATGCAACAGAAGCACGGCAGCTCCTGCAGAAATGACTTGGAAATGAGGACGGAACTACCACATTTTTACAGCAAATTTTGGATGTTTCCAAAAGCAATGAGAACATTCATAATGAAGAACAAGGCAAAACATGACACCAAAGTAGCAATTCTTCTGTTCTGCTGTCCCTAATTCACTCTATTCTTCATTGGCACATAACGATGTGTCTGCAGCCCAAGGGTTGTTCTTTACTCCCAGGATTGCTGCCATTTTCCATCCTGCCAGCCAAATGAGCACTGCATGAACTCTGTCTCAGCAAGTGAACTCAATAAGTCCTTTTATTCTACTCCGACCTTGCTAAACTGGTTGTTAAAGCTACCCACCATTTGTTCCCTGTGAGTATTTCACAGGGTTTTAGCTTCTCATGACTCCTGCAGCTTTCCTTTCTTCCTTCCCCATGAAGCCAAAGCAAGAGACTTCCCTTCTGCAATCCCGCTATTTGTTTCTTGCTGAAGATCTTCCCCTTTTGATCACTTTCACACCCACAGAGCCCGCTCTAGAGCAACAGATTTGGGGGCAGTGTATTCTCTCTCCCTCCACTGCAGAGATCAGTGCCCGCCTAACTGAAGGGGATGATGTCATGCTGGCTGCTCTCTTTAAGGCAATAAAAATACATTCTGTCTCTTTGGATGCTGCTTTTGAAGCCTGAAACCTAGCTGGAATCAAGAAATGGGTTAAAATCCAACAATGTGCTCATATTGTACGTGAACGTACTGATAAATCTTTATAAAAATCACACAAACCTACCGACGTGACCTTAAAGCCACACTTAGGACCCTGTGGAAATTGGCTTATTTGCTTGTCAAGCCACCATAGGTTAGATGAGGCACAGGCTCCTGCATTTGCTTAGTGGATTGGCCCTGACTGACCCCCTGCGTGACCTTCGGCTACTCTGTGCCTTGGCTTAATCATCAGTAAACTGAAGACAGTATGTACCTGCCTCACAAGGAAAGGAGCTCATCTGCAAAACTCAGGCGAACCTGCAGGATTAGCAAGTGCAAAGTAACTTATTAGGGCTGAAAAACACAAATAAATGCTGATGAGAAACAGCAGCCAAATCCTCTGATTCGTAACTCAGATGTAATTTCACAACCAAGAGGTAATTTGATTCAGCTGATTTAAGCCTTATTTCTTGTTTAATTCACCTGAGTCTTTCAACTACACGGCTTCGGATTTTTTTAATTCTCTCTTATCATCTGCTCAGTGGAATCAAAGGAAAATCATCTCATCTCAGAGTATTGAAAAATATACCATTAAAAGACTAAGGACTGGAACGAAAATGTATTGTTTCATTTCAGTGAAAGAAAACAAAGTATAAAGTCATTTAATCATTTTACAAAATCACAAAATTCAGACCACATTATTCATTCAGAGCAACTGGGGCTGACGAGCTTTTTTGCTCAGCCGCTCAGAAGTAAGGATTTATTTAAAACATCCTTAATAATGGAGTGCTTTGCTTTCCTTGTTCCAGCAGCACTAGTGAAAGCAAGGGTGCACCAAGGCACTGTGCAGCAGTGCTCCCAAGAGTGTGCACTGCTGCCCTCATAAATTTCCTTTCCTAACCCCAATGTTACATGTTATCTGACGTGCCTGCTCCACACTTCACCTCTAGTGCAACTTGCGTCATCGGAGAAAGAAAGCTAAAAAATTCATGCTCTGAAATCCTCCACTACATTGTTCTGTTTCACCTCCACTGAATTTGATGTCTTAGAAGAGCCCCAAGCCCTCAGACAGCAAGACAGAAAACACAGACCATTACTTTAGGACACCAGACATCATGGCTATCTGCAGGCTGCATTTGAGCTGCACCTTTTATCCCCAAATGGTGGAGAAAAGTTTCATTGCTGTTCCCTCAAAGGTGTTGAGCCAGGAAACTGAGAAAACTGAAAGAACCACTCTGAAAACACCACACGTAGGATTATTACAAGCTATCACAGCTAGCAAGATGCGTTACTGAGGACACTGAAATACTCAGAGAAGAAAAAGGTGGAAAGAAGAAAATGACTCTTCAAACTCACAACAGAGCAGAGGTTAGAAAACAATCCCCAGATTCCATTAAGTCACCTCCCAAAACCACGTACCCTGGGCAACTTGAAGGGTATTTTATATGCTGTGGCCAATGTAGGAATGCACTGCAGCATCCAGGACTAAAGGTGACTTCGTTCACAAAAGGCACCTGATCCCATCCAATCCCCATGACTCCAGGTAAGAGGTTCAGAGCACGGCATGTTGAGGTGAAGGAGTTCACAGGCCTCCCAGTTGATTTACCTTTGCAGAGATCAAGAAAGAGATAGCAAGAGAGGTGGAAAAATACCAAAACTAGAGGCTGTCCCATGTTTACCTTGGAAACAAGCTCGACCTGTTAACAGTAAAACCGAGCAGAGCAGTGTCTGACATCTTCATCCATTCAGTTGCTACAGAGAGTGACCAGTAAATTACACACAGTTGAAGACTGCTATGGGCTCCGAGATGTTCACATGTAACTGAGCCCTGACGCTTGCTCACTGGCGGCATATCATCTTCTCAGAGAGAAGCAAAGCCGCTCTTTCTGAAGGTGGTTACAACAAACACGAATGAACTTTTGTCTCCATTTCAGGTCAGTTTCCAGTGGCATGCATTAAATAATGCAGCCCTTATAACAAATTGGTCCTTCTCTTCCCCAGGTTGTGCGATACCTGCTCTGTAAACAGTGTACGTGTGTACAGTGTGGGTGGTGCAGGTCTGCTACTTCCATTGGTCAACTATCATTACTCAGGTACAGAGGAAACCGCTTGAAAAACAGGCATCAAACCACTAGGAAACTGCGTCCTCAATCCATGACCAACACTGGAGACTTGGATGTTGCAGCACAGTCCTGCAGAAGTCTGGTAGTTGGTGTGTTCATACTGAGGCAGCTAGGAGAGAAGCACACAAGTGTATGCCCTGGAGCTTGCCCATTTAGAACAAGAAATTGAAGTCGAGTTGTTTTCAGGTCTTCCTGCTGTTCTTAAACCCCAAGAAAGGGAGAAAGAGAAGCAGCAGAGGAGAAAGACAAAATTTTGCTGAAAACTGGTTATTGTTTCACATGTCAAAATAACAAAACAACGTATTTACACATGTAACTACCACAAATCTACACTTAAAGTATAACTTGTCTCTGGACAAGGACACAAAATGCCGTTGTAGCAACAAATGCTGGAAAGGTGTTAACCAGTCCGTCGCAGGCCAAGAAAGACGAGAGCTCTGCGCTCCGCAAAGATGTGCCGAAGCTTTCCACCTCCGGAGGAACAGGACCAGTCCTGTGCTCACACCAAGGAACAACGTTCAGTTCCGTAGCTTCGAAACTGGGTGGCACCCAGCTTTTGCCTCACGCAGCTGTAAGATACAGTCAACGCAACCACTATCCGTTTAGGTTGTTAGGCAGAAAAACCCAAGTATCTTCTCTAGACCCCGACCTGTACGTACCAAATACTCATAGGACAGCCCTGGATACCATGCTTTTGGACTCATGTTTCCAGAGCTCCCTCATACTGTTTACTCAACATTTTGCATTCAATGATGAGGAAAACCAAACGAACTACGGGTTTTTTTCTAATTGTGCTGCTTTTCTTCAACCTTCCTGGACTGATCAATACTCCTTAGCTTGTGGCGGTGCAGTTTTCTTGCCTTGAAATGGTATTACGCATAGCAAAGCCTGGTTTAGGCATGAAGTAATATAATTCTGAGTGAAAATCCAGATTTTAGGCAGATGCGTTAGCCCCAAAGATTCCTTTCATTGTTATTTAATCAGTATATTGCAGTAGCAGATGAATTCCCCATGAAACAACCCCAGCTGTACTAGGCACTATACACTGAGTTAAAAAAAGAACTTGCCTCCCTCGAGAGTTTGCAATTTAATATAAAAACCAGGTGTGCCATGTAAGCAGCAAGGAGGAAGAGGGTAATAGTGGCAGAGAACCTCTAGGTGGATTCAAATTTATTTTAAAAGCACAGGACATAAATCAATCCATCTCAGAAGTCCCCCCTGCTCACACACACGTTGCCCGATGGGCCGCTAACAGCCTGCGATTGCAAGGTGGCTGCTAACTTGTGCTCTCCCACCCCAGAGCGGTTGGGCTCACACTGCAGCACAGGGCTATCCCCAAACCTGCCGGGAGGAACGGAGGGAGGCGGGGACGTGCATCCAGGGACCTCAGCCGGAGTAACCGCAAGTTGGCAGTGGGTCACCTGGGAGTGTGTCAGAGGAAACAAGAGTAAAACGTAGGATGGGGTTAAAGAAGGGAAACCCTGGAGGGAAGGAACTGCTGGTGACCCTTGAAGAAGGTGCAAGAGGCCCTGTGAGAGATGAAGATGATCCAGAGTTAGAGAAACAAAGAGGAAACAACAGGCAGTTCTAGCTTCATGGAGAAATTACTCAACATAAGTATCACCCTTCTTTTGGGGACTGCTTGTTAAGACTATTGCTACTGCAGCCCATACCATAATATAAACGTGCAGGAATTCATATAGAAGGGAAAAAAAAAAACCCTGGCTTCTTAATTCTACTTTGCACCATTACAGGCCTCAGTCAGGTCTCTGCTCTTTCTCTTGCAACACAAATATGAAATTTGTCTGGAAAGCGCTATAAAAAAATCCCAGTGACACAGTGGTTCTTCCTACCAACACTTGTGTCTCAAGTTTAAAGTGAGAATCGTACACAGCAGTATGAAAAGCACTATGAACAAGTATGTACTCTTGTCTAACTCGGTTAGGATTAATGCTGTAAAGGCAATAAACTATTAAGGAACAACC
>NW_010416762.1:103879-112741 GCF_000710305.1 Buceros rhinoceros silvestris | reverse complement strand
CAGGGCCATGCCTTGCCCTTGCTGCAGTCACACACAGATCATGTCCTGTGACACCTCCTAGCAGCCAGTGATCAAGAGAGGCAGTGAACAGCTCTTATTTCTGCTTATTTGTTTTCATCTCGCTTTATTTAAGTTCTGAAACGTTATGGTTTTTATTAAATGCAAACATCAACAGTAGGAAATATAGAAAATAACACCAGGAAATGGAAACGTGCATGAATGCAGCATGTTGAATAAAGATTTCTACGGTTTCTGATCCAAATTAAACATTTCAACGTTCCTAATAGGTTAGGTTTCCCATTAACTGTAACTGAATCATTTCAGAGCCTCCTGTGAGGGGGACTCTGGATGCCCCAAGAGCATCACCATCATATGATGTACAACGGCCGAGGTGAACACACACAAATAGCAGCCAGTCTCAAATCAAAATTTCATTTCACAGCCTTCTTGTGGAGAATGAAAACATCTGCTTCTCCTCAGTTTGCTGGGACTTTGTAGAAGCTATCGCTTCCACAAGAGCCTACTGAGAATTCTCTGCCTTCGCTGTTTTTCATTGCAGCGTTTATTGTTCATATAAACTTTCTGCATGAGCGTACAGACTGGCTTTGACGACAACAGCCTCTGGTCCAAGCTGGAATATTCTTCAGACGCACTAGAGCAAAGAATAGCTCAAAATCTAGAAAAGTCACTTGAATTGCAGAAATAGGGTATTCAAGTGCTTCTTGTTCTATTTGCTCAGTGACTTCAAGGTGAGCCTTCAGTTCCATGATCAGCACGATCCTTTAATCAGCGTGCTAGGGGATGTTCAAGAGCTGGGCGTTGTACGATCTGCCAGTGAAGACAGGCTCCTGCCCATGAATAATCTTACTGCAGCAGAGACTGGTGCCACAGTTAGCCTGCGGGCCCATCTCAGTTGGTGGGTGATAAAATCTCTCTCCTTCCCCTGTCCATCGGTCTGGCAGGCCTTTTCACCGGGACTTTAAATGCACGTGTGGCTGGCTGACAGCAGATGAGCGCAGAGCGGAGAGAATATTCAGGAAATGGCCCCCTCCAGATGGGATAATTCCTCGCCACATCTTTGTTGCTTTCCTTTAGGCAAATCTGCAGCTTAGGCTATCTGCCCTGTTTGTTGACGGGGAAATAGTGTTCAGGAGAGTATTGCTCATTTTCGTGCTGAGCAGAAGTGCCTTACCTGGTAAACCAAATAACTTATTTAATATGAAACAATGTAGCTGATAAAGAGGATTCAAGGGAGATGCTGAAAAAAGAAATGGGAAAATTGCCCAGCTATTGTAGTAGGAATAATGTACAAGATTTAGATTAAAGTGTAATTTATTGTCTGAGTCATACGGGGAAGGGGATGCTAAATTGGTTCCCGGGATGAGAAAGCAGCTGCCACCAGCACTGTGTTCTCTGCGTGCAAACAAATCAGCCCAGGCTCTAATGCCTCTTTCTGCTCAGGCAGCATTTGATGGCTGGGTCTTAGGGGGATGGATTTTGTCACCCAGTTAGAAATGCTCTCATAAACCGTACTCCCAGTCAGAAGCCACCTTGGAGAAGGGGTTCCATCATGTCTACAACACGTGCCTGTGAAAAAGAAAGTGAGGGCCAGTCTAACGGCCTGGTGAGAGCCTATTTACTCTCTTTGTTAGCAGATACATTAAAGCAGCTCCATTAAACCCCCAACCTCCCTGGGGCGTTACCCCTCCTCTGCACACCACAGAAGAGGACAGGATCGATCAGGTGTGTTTTACGCCAGTTTGTGCTGGTGAAAATCAATACACAGCACTGAACGAGCCTGCTTCACCAGCTCGCAGCTTTTTCCAGAAACATAGAAGTGTTTGTAAACTAGTACAGCTGCTTGTGCTCGACTGCAGCAGCTTCGTGCTGCCAAAACAGCAAAAAGCAGCCAGGGGATATTCAAGAATGAGGCTGTAGTGATCTGAGCCATAATGACTTTACACTTCTTTTTTTGTTCAGTTCTTATTTAGGTAAAACTTTCACTGGTGTCATATTTAGGTCTGGCTTGCTGGCTGCCCTCTGCCAGGTTCCTGCAGGCTTACTGCAACTGGGCCACAGAACATGGCAGGGGAAGCTTCGTGCTTCCCCACTGTGTTGGTCCTCGCACTACAGTCACTGCTGCCGGGTCTGACCACCCTCCATCACACGCAAAGCACGGGCACACATGTGTTCCACCTCGGGACGAGTGGGTGTAGCTGAGGGCTATTTTCGCTTGCCCCAATTCAGCTGCATTGGGCTGTCCTGGAGCATCTGAGACTTCCCCATAGACCTAACAAATATGGCACAGGGTCCATGAAAGGTCTTCACCCCTCTGGAGAGAGAGCTAGAGATGAGGTGGTACCCTACAGCTTCTCAAATGACACTGAACACACAGTAGGTAAACCTGACTGTCTTGCTCTAAGTGACAAGCTTCCTTCTTGACAGTCTTTGAGGGTTTGTTTTTTTTTTGAAAGCACACATTATTCTGGGGTTTTGTTATAGAAAGCAAAGGTTCAAAAGAGTTCATCTTGCCCAGACAGGAGAAGATGCACAACAGTTCGTGGGGAGGTTTTCCCAGAATCACAGCCCACCTCTTGAAAAAATTTTAGATGAGAACATTCCCAGTTGAGAACACATCTGAACCGTGACACCAGGGGAGCGGCTCTGAGAACAGCCCTCCTCCCAGCCATCTGCTGCTTCACTTCGGCCCAAGCCAGCTACAGGGTTACAACACAGCCTTGGTTAATAGCTGATGGAAAGCGAGGTCAGCAAGTGAAGCGCAGCTGCAGGAGCTGCTGGTCCTGTGAAGAAGGTCTGCACCGTTTTCCATCAGACTGCAATTCCTTGACCTTGCTGATACTGTTCCCACTACCCCACACCATGCAAGACAGCCACAACGTGATGAGGTCATGACACGAAGTCAGGTCGTCACTTGTCAGGATGATGGAAATTCTCTTCTCACTTGTGAATGGTAAAAAGTCTTATTACGAATGCTGCTAGTGAGCACCAGAAAGGAATCAGCACTCAAAGGAGCAAACTGGGGATCTTTACAAAGGAGGTCAAGAGCCGCATAACAGCTCTTAAAAATGTTTTCTGTCTATCAAAGGCCCCCTTGCCATGAAAGAAGCTACAAAGCAAGGAAAAGGCACTGGTAAATCCCATGCTGAGAACCTCACAGCATAAACTTTCCTTTGATTTTTTAGTATTAAACTACAACTACACTGCTATCTTCTTTTTTTTCTGTCTTTGCAGCAGAAAATGTATACAGAAGGTAGGGAATTTCTTTTCTCTAAAAACACAGACCCTAGGAAGAGCCCTTTCTAGAATGATGCTATTTTCTGTTTAAGTTTGCATTTCTTTGTTCCTTCTGTGCTGTGTTATTACCTCATTCTATCAGCCAACTCCAATGGCTTCTTAAATTCTGCCTCCAGCCACAAGGAATGTAAGCAAGTATAGCTGATGTAAAATGACATCCATGCCTTCATTCACTGAGCAGTGATTGTCTGCTGAGTTCTTGCAGGAAAATTCTTTCTTTTTTTTTTCCCCTCCAACACAAATCCCAAGGCAGCTGAGGTTACACAACCAGCTTCATACTTAGTTTAAAATATGTCTCAATTTACAAGCCATCTGCAGCACTCATCATTAAATGAGAAGGCCACAAACAGGAAAACTCACAACAATGATAAATAATCAGGATTCAAATGAGCACTCTAGTTTGAGCAAGAATCTGGGTTGATCAAAATGCTGTCTAAATGGTGCCAGCTCGGTGAATGGCACAATCACATCACAAACCACTTGTCTGGGGCAAATGGCCCACTTTCCAAAGGGAATGATACATCCTCTGGCTCAGGAAATCCTCAACCTGCAAATCATTAGAGACTAGGAAAAGTATCATTAGATGCTTGTCCTTTTCTTTACTCTTCCTTAGGCGTCTGGTTTGGTGCCATTATCAGACATGCAGATAGGTGGGCTTCTGGCCTGACCCCGCACCCCATTACTGTGGTCTCAGGGACAAAGCAGTGGGTCTGAGAGCAGGGTGTGGAGTTGCTATAGGAAGCAAGAGGCAGAGGGCAGTTCAACGGATGCCTTCACCACCCCTCCCAGGATCCTTTGTATCAAAATTACCGTGAATTACTTATATCCCTATTCATACAGGAAGAAATACAGTGATACATTAGGAAGACTTGTTACTGAAAAAATGCAAATCAAAGAAATTAGATTAGATCTGAATGTGACTAAGTCAGAGACTGCTCCGGTATCGTTCATGGAATAAAGCACTCCCCACAACGTCTGAACGCATTACAGGATGCGGCCATGAGTGATACCACCGAAAAGAATCACTGGGTTCACAGAAATTGGAGCTGCCTTCTTTGAGGACATATAAAACCGAACACATTTATATCCCCTGATGAAAATTACAGGACAAGTGGCATTTATTTGTTTGTACAGTGAAGACTAGGCAACTTAAGTCTCTCAAGATTTCCACTGAAATCCGTTGGTTGCCTTTGGGATTTAGATTTGCAGAGGTTTTTGTGATTGCATTTCAAGGCATATTATGTGCTTTGGAGAGCCTCTATAATTTCTTTATTTTTCTGAGGCCCCAGAAGGATTCCTCGATTTTTGAAATTAGAGATGGAAAGATTTATCTCTCCCTCTGATGAATCCCCCACCAGGACAGCACTGCCTTCTAAAGCATATTGCCAAGAACTCATCTTGTCTAGTCTGGCGTGACAAAAACTCTATGTGGAGGCAACTCCAAAGTTTTAAAGGTTTCACTTTTATAGACCAATCACCAACATGACTGATCCTATCATCAGCTATTTTTATTAATTTTACTTTCTTCAGAACTCTCACCCCTTCCTGTTATTCTAGGAAAACTGCAGTATTTCAGATAAAGCTGGACAGACTTATGCTCAGTGGTACCTTACTTTATTAATAAATTCCTACTGAGGTCATTAGAATTCTCTGTACAGTAAAATCGGCAGCCTTTGGCCCTCAGAGCTTTAACACAAGAGGAATAAATCAGAAAGCGCTGGAGCAGAATCTGTTCTTCTACTTTTGTCTAAGTTTTTTCTTGTTGTTATTATTTTCTTTCAAATCTCTCATGCTTGATTAAAGAAATTTCTCCTTGGTTTTCTGTTCTGTTTTTATTATGCTTGTAGATAAAAAGCCTTTGCACGGCAGGAAGAAGAGCAACAATTTGCCAACTCAAGCTGCATTTACCATCTGGTATCCAAGAACTTAGCAGGCTGCCTGTTCCATCAATGCAATAATATTATGTTGCTTTAATGACCCCATGCTCCAATTTGAAGATAAGCGACTTGGACTCAGATGACAGATAGGGACATTCACCTCCTGTAATAACCAGCATTTCCTCAGCTGTTGTCACCAATTACCGCAGCATTGATCACAGACCAATAACAAAAGGTGGTGCAATTTCAGAAAATCAGCTTTCTCCGCTTTTTCCTTTTTCTGCCTTCTTTAATCGGGTTTAGAAGGCTGCAGCGCCAAACAGATGCAAGCCGCAAGTAAGACAACAGAGCCCCATTTCCCTGGAGAAGAGAGAGGGCGGCAGTGCCCTACTCACACCACTAAAGCCAAGATTTCCAGAGGAACTGGCAATACTGAAGGCTCAGTGTTGGACACCTTACGCAAGACTTATTTTCCAAAAGATACATTTCCAAATGTATCTGGCATTCTTTGCTACCCATGTACCCACCTCTGCTTCTGCCTCCGGTGGCTTTCATTTACTGGAAGCCACTTCCTTCTCCTCTTCCAACCCCACAGTTGCTCATTAGCTTTTGCTGCAGTGAACAGGGAGTATCTTGCACACTGCGGTGCATTCAAAAATCAGCTTCTGCTTTCAAGGGCAAGGATGACAAACTGAATGTGGAGCAACTGCTGGTTTTACGGATAAACCATGTGTCCAGAGCAGAGGGAGAACAAAATCAGTGCAACCTGCTACTACGTTACCTGCCACAAAGTGGTAACGACAGCCACCGGCAACAGGCTATTGATGTTCCCCATAGTCACTATGAGACTGAATAATGGAAACAAAGAACTCAGGGCTCATAAAGACACTAACACTGTCCCCTGTGAAGACAGACTTGGGCTTGCTAGGATTTTACACAGAAGTGTAATTCTTCAATAGATAGACTAAACATGGGAATAATCAGAGAACTATCACTTTTGGAATCTAAAAAGAGCCTGTTATCCCCTGCCAGGGCATGTTACCGGTAAAACTCCCTATCCCAGCCTCTGCATTTACCACATGAGAGAAGCAGCAGGAAAGATGAACTTTTTCCAGGCTGTTTTCACAACTCCCATACCCACAGGATGGTGAAGGAAGGAATATGGAGGGGAATAAGAGGGAATAAACCCCAGCTGTCCCCAGTCCAGGATGTCCCCCTTGCAGACCACTGTTTATTGGGCACACTCACAGATGTTTAAAGCCAGGAGGAAACTCACAAACATTTCTACAGAATACGAGCATGAATCATAAATTAACCAGTCACATTTTGTCACATGGTGAGGAGAAGAAATGATAATGGATGTATGTCAAGGACACTTTATACAGACTGTCATGATAATTCCTTCCACTATAATACATTTACTAAAAGAGTAATAAATAAAAGCTAAAAGGAAGGATAATGGCTGTAAGCAAGAGTGATGAATTTCAAGCCAGAAATTAAATCTTGGCTCCCATCCACAGGATAATCAACTCCACAAGCATCTACACCAGTTTAAGAAGGCTACTCACGAAGCAAGGGAGCCCGCAATACAAGCGAGGTGTTCATGGTACACCCATTGATGGCAACAAAGATGAAGCTCTACAGTGAGACATTTGCGTAGCTTTGCTATGAAAATAGCCATAAGAAGTAGGATGTGGTCCAGGGAAGGGCTCTGAAAAAGGGACTCTCAAGCAGCAACGGCAGCAGACTACATGAAATATCACAGCTTTTAAATATTGGATAACAAAATCTTATGTAATTCCTACTACAGTTTCCTAAATATTGTGTGTTATTGTGCCATGTATATTTTATAATGTTTTAATTAAAATGTGATCTCATTTATGACCCATTTGTGCCTGCAGCTTTATAAGGACCCTTCAAGATTCAGACACCACAATATTGTTCAGAAGAGATGACGCAG
Source organism: Buceros rhinoceros silvestris (assembly GCF_000710305.1). Taxonomy (NCBI): domain Eukaryota; kingdom Metazoa; phylum Chordata; class Aves; order Bucerotiformes; family Bucerotidae; genus Buceros; species Buceros rhinoceros. The sequence continues at coordinate 105,589 of NW_010416762.1, read as the reverse complement.
ACCCGTGGAAGGAGCTGTACTCCCAGAGCTACAACCAATCTAACTGACCACCATCACACAGCACCACAACTTCCTTGGTCCTCCTGTCTGGAAAGGGGGTGTAACGCCCTCTTATTCATCTGTCTCACTAGAGAGTAGATTAATACCAACCTAGACATCGGGGCCTAGAAGGGGGCTTAGTAAAGTTAACTGAAAAAAGGGCACAGACTTCCAGCTGCTTTGTACCAGTTCCTACCAGACAAACTGACGGCGCCATAGCGAAATGCAAGGCACAAATATCTTAAAAGATGTCATTTAACTATTGCTCCTGCTAAAAATGCAAGAAGTAGCTGGCATCCTTATTGTCTAAATCCTTTCACCTTGAACGGTGACTGAATAGTACAACACCCTAAAGCTATTAAGATTCTGTTGTTCATGGCCTTTTTACTAGGAAATTGTTATTAGTGAAATGTCATTGGGGAGAAAGAAATGTTGCTTTGTTGCTTGGTTTTCTGGAATAGCAACTTATTCAGAAGATAAATTCATATTATTATCTCTTCCATTTTTCTCTAGTGTGTTTACTGATGTTCTGCCCAAAGGAGAAGTTGATCTTCCTTGATGAAATAAACTGTTTGAAAACAAAAAAAGCAGATCAAAGAGGAGAGCAGCTCAGTGCTCGAAGATGTCAGCTAGAGGAGGGGAATGAAAGCTAATGTGCTGCTGATTGAGAAAGCCATTTTTGTTCAACTCCACGTGCACAAGATAAAAGCAGGGCTCACTTCCCACGTATCCATTCATTTCACAAATTATCTAAGGTAGCATTTTTCAGCCCGCCTATTGAAGCAGTATCTTCATCTATAACATTCACATTAGCCTGTGCAACAGAAAAGGCATCTCGCAAGCAAACAGATGGATTTGCCTAGAAAGAGGGACGGTTAGAACCCCTCAGCATCACAGACACTGATTTTGAGGCTACAGCTCAAGATAATATTGCATTCTTAGGAAATCTTTGTTCTCACAACACAAAAGTTCTCACATCTGTATTTGTTGGGTTTTTGACCAAGAGACCCTATCTATTGTTTCATGTGACCGTGCCTTGTTCCTCACTTCTGAGCTCAACCGCAGCACCGGGACACTTCCCATTTTCAAACCTCTCTAGAAATCTCACTCTGCCAAACTTCCTCAGGCAACCTCGTTGATCTGTATTTAAAAATACATACATATTTCCTCCTATCCTTTCCTAGGTGTTCTTAAAGCTCCTCAGAACAGGGACAGTTTGTTTATATTATACCAGGCATCTGGCAAGACTTCAATAAAAAACGAAGAGTGACATGTTGTTTATGCTGGGTGCCTCTGCCCAGCTCGGCCTAGCCCTTTAGTGTGCTCAGGTTAATTACTGATGGGTCAGCTAAACCTAAGTACCACTCGTACACCATCGGCTTTTCGAGCTCCGGATACAGACTTTTGATACAGATGTGGATCAACTCACTTTGCAGCTGGCTGAACAGCATCCCTCAAACTACAACAGCAAAAGGAGAAGAAACTAGACCGTGGTTGCAGATGTGAATTTTGATCCTCTCTCAGATTCTTTTAAATCATCCTGGAAACAGATACATTGGAACATAAAGTTATTGTCTTGCTTTTGGTTGGCGTTCAGTCATGATACCAAATAAAGCCCACTGGAAACCTGGCCAGGAGAACCTTTCTATGGATTATACCGCTGAACCGGAG
>NW_010416762.1:98685-103797 GCF_000710305.1 Buceros rhinoceros silvestris | reverse complement strand
AGGCTAGCAAGGCTTGGTTGTAATTATCAGGCTCAATCATGTCACTGAAACTAATTCTTTTCCCTTGAACTCCTAAGCTTCTAGAGCAGAAACCCTTCTCATTGTAACAAGAGTGTTTGGATTGACCTCCCATCACAGAAGTTAGCAAAGATGACCAAGAGATTTTTAAAGATTGATGTCACAATTTCTACAGTAAATGCAGGATAACAAGCTGAGTGAACATTAACGGATTATCTGGGTTCACATGCTAAGTCAGTGGCAGAGTCCAGCTAAAACCATCTCTCTTCACTTGAAGTAAGCTGTTCTAGTCACTGGCTTATCACTACAAACAAGGTAATTACTGGCATACAGGCGTATATGCAGCCACCTATAATAAACAGCCATGCCACAATGAAAAGGGCTGCACGAGCAACCAACCCAAAATCCACGCTACCTACATTAGCTAAGAGTAAAAATGCCCTGTCTTCTTAGTAACACCCACCGAGACTTGACACAGGACAGTGCCTGGTTATGCAACCCTTCTACTCAGAGCTGCTACTGAAACATTATTTCACATCATTCGCTCCTGCTATGTGGCCTGGAAATAATTGCCTGGAAGAGGCTGGCTTAATTTTTTTTCCTAGGGAGAGCGCACTTCTTTTCAAAGAGTGGTAGCCCTAGCTTTAGCCCGTGTCTAAAAGAGGTTATATAAAACTCGATATTGGTGCACGTGTTTTCAAGGGATGGTTTTCAGACTTCTTTGGGATTCAGGTGGTGCCCCATGGGCCTGCTGTAAATCTAAACAGAGTGGTGTTGCACTGTGGCAATGTACGATGTGGACTGAACAGAGGCACTGAAACTTCTTCTGCAACAGGCAAAGCAAGACAGACAGAGGGCAAAGAAAAAAGGTATTATAATACCTGCACAGCCTTCTAAAAAAGCAGCATCCTCCTCAGAGGTATTCTGACATGCCAGCTATCCAAGCTCCTGGATTCCTAGTTGGGAATAAGCAGAATAGAGCAGATTCCAGCTAGCCCAACCTAGGATCTGTGGGAGACTGTTGGATGGAGCAGAGCAGAACTTGACCTTTGGCTCATGCAATTATAAAGCAACATACTGATTAATAGTGAAAGAACGAACAACCCAGGAAAATCTTAAGAGCCAAATAATGTCTGGGGCTTGACTTTCTACCCTTCTCCCACCTCGTACTGCAAAAGCAATTAGCCTCATACTTATCTCTGTTTTGTACTCATCGCCATCTGAGGACATGAGGTTTGGAAAAGGAAAAAAATGCAGTCAAGGAAAAAATCTAACCCAAAGCCTGTTTTCACTGCTTCTGCTCACCGGAAGTATATTCATTTCCTATCACTACACTGCAAGACAAGTGCAGTGTTTGTGACTCAGGAGACAAGGACTATGTAAAAACCTGTGTTACTGGGAAGTGGGAGCAGAGGAGAGGGCTGTAGTGCATGTTGCAGAGCCTGTCGCAGAGGGATCTGGAAGGCCCACAGAAAAGAGCTTCTGACCCTCCCATCTCACAGGCACATAGAAAAAGCATCCCCCAACAGGACTGTACTCTCTATTCTGCAAATTCTCTGATGGGGTACTGCACAGAAGAGGGACAAGTATCACCCTCTCCTCCTTAGACTATTTCATTGCACCCACTCCCAGTGCTTTGAACAGCCCCCTTGAAGTCTGAGAGAAAGGCAAAGCTGGAGACAAAGAGCGGCAGGAGGACAGGGAAGGCAAACCCCAGTTTTACATTTCATACCAAGCCAGACAAGAAGCTGCTTCTGCTCCAGATGGGATGGGATGTCCCACACCATCTGCAGTCCCATCCTGCCCCAGCCAGGACACAAACCCTGACAAGCAGTGAAATGAGAGGGTGACTCCCTGCTGTGACCTGAACCCGCCATCATTTCCAGACCAGAGCATAGCATCATCCCTTTAGAATTTAGATTGCTGTTACCCATCCCATTAAACAACGTTTGATCAGATTAACGAACAGCGGCCCTGCCAGCCAGTGAATGCCAGCATTAGCTCTAACAATAGGAGCACAGGCCTAAGCCCCTTTTTTCTGCAGATAGCAAACCTGTCAGCGGAGCGAGAGCGTTGATGTCATCTTCTGACTCAGTGGCAGTGCCTGTTGCTGGGGTCACTCTGCATTTCAACACCATCAGCGTCCCTTCTCCAAATCTCACCTATTATTTGCTCACTGCCGATACATTTTGTGTGGAAGAAGAAAAGGAGTAACAGGCTGACATCACCTGCTTATTAATAGATGGGTAGAGAAGAATGATCTCCAGTAAAGACTTGGGAAAGAATGTTCTCTAAGGGTGTACTCAGGAGGACAGAACGGTGTGTTAGTGAGCAATACATGCTGGTAACCTTTTAAGGGAAGCAGCTGTCTGCCCAGTGGCTGTTTCCAACCCTTGAACTGCAATTTGCTGGTCCTTCAAGGGCATGGTTAACCCCTCACTGGAAAAAACCGGGCGGGGGACAAGCATTGGGAAATGGTTCCTGTGCAAAGCAAAACAATTTGTCTTTGTAAAGGAAAATAACAAGGCTCTTCAGGGACAAGATACGGCTCCGTGGCACTGCAGACCAGTGGCTCCTAACAATGATCCCGCAGCCATCACTGGCATGAGGTAAGAGATGAGTAAGGAGCTCCCCATCTGGCCCTCACTGACAACTGATCTCAGCCTCCAGACTGATGCCTGCAGCTGGATGCAAGTTGCAGTGGATGAAAAATGTGAAACATCTCAGTCAGTAAATCTCCTCCTCTCTGCTTGCATGTTTCCCAATAACAAATGCTGGAGATGTTATCAAAGGTATTTGTAATTGAAGATCACTTGTGTTAAAATAACCTTTGGTAAAGAATTATTTACTGCAGCTCAGTGTTAGGAATGATAACTCCAAATCATATGGGGTGGGGGATTTTTATGTTTAAATAGTTGTGTATGACTCTTGATGTTATGCTTCCACAGCAAGATCGCAGGGTTGCGAGTTTAAGATTCATCTCTTGTGGATCAACGAGTACAGTAAGTTCAAATGTATCTTTCCAGAAGACTTTTCTACCAGGAGACAACTAATGAAAAGTAAACTTAGGAAAGGAATAAATGAAGTCTAAGCAAATCCATAACAAAATGTAAATACACATTCTTACTTTTCCTTTGTTTCTCCCAGCTGATAGGAGGAACTGTTAAACAAGTCTGAGTTAGCCAAAACAGAGGAATTAATACCTATTCACATTTCTAAGAGTTCTTTGACCTGTCTCCTACGTATCATTCCCATTTACCCACCTCCAAGACATGAAGGCTCCAGCACAGTCTCCACTCAGCAGCAATGCTGCAAGATGAGAGATTTGTTTATTTCTTTCAGAAAAGGCAGAATATTATAGTATTCCCTCCCACGTGAACAGATTGCTTTACTCGCTCTTGGCAGCAATTACTGTCCTTCATATATTAACCAGTACAAAAACAAAGCAGCGGGAAAGGCAGCCTGAACCTTCCAGTGGTAAAGGTCTTCCCAGCTGGATAGCACTGACCCTGCTGGTGATGTGCCGGTGTCCCCTGACAAAGAGCACAGCACTGCAGTTCCTTTAGGACAACCATACACCCTAAAGCACAACACTAAAACTGGAGGCACTGAGCAGCACCAGAGAGGCGTATTTTCAATTTATTTATGAAAGCGCCATAAATTGAGTGGTCTAGTGAGAAGGAACACTATAAGAAAGGGGCTTTCTCTTGTCTTTCTGCTTTCTCAGATGGGTGGTAACTGCTGAGGGAGCATTTGCAGAACATCAACGGCAGCATGTTCATCTTGTTTCCCTCCTGCTACTGACTGCAAACAGAAGACCGCTGCTGCGGTGTCTTGTTCACTGCCGTGAGTGCCCTGCTCCACATTTTTCTCAGGTATTCACGCTGGCAAGCCTGCTGCTGCCTCTGGCTGCAGGTCTGGCTCATGATTCAGACTGCTTAAGTCTTCCAGAACATAATTTTCCTTTTGCTAGCTGATTAATTTGCTTGCTTTCATCTGTTTTCAAATAAACCCTTGCTTAAAATGCTCCCTGGGATTTCTATCAGCCAGTGCAGGAGGGAAGATGCCTCTTTCCAACACAACATGCTCTGACCTTCGCAGTGCTGCCATGCCAAGAGAGCTGGGCCACATCCACGCTTTCAGAACACAGAATTGCAAAGAAGGAACAGTGCTACCCAACACCCCGTCATCCTTCCTGCAGGCACCACTCACACCCTGTGCAGTGGAAGAGGACAAGAGCCAAACTAGATCATGCTGTACACGAAGGAATTGAAAAGTCTCTCTCTCCATTGCAAAGAGGGACTTTTTACATCCGAAAAATGAGATTTGGTTCTCCCTTCCTTGGTCCGCATACCTACAAACATTATTCTTGGTCAGAAAACCACAGGGTTCCAGCCACAGTGTTTATCTCTGAAAAATGAAATCAAATGTTGACAAACACACGCAATCAGGTTTGCATGGTTGCACCTGTACATCAGGAACGTCAAACATGCACGTTCTCCATTACCATCCTTACTCCTGCTGCAGTCTGGACACAAGCGTGGAAATACTGAGGTCAGCATTTCATGCCACAGGATGAAACAGGACATAGGCGACCAAGTTTTCCTCACATTCTCAAGTGTTCACAGTCCAGCGAGCATGGATGGGAAGCCAAGAAGGAGAACACATTACAGCGTCATTCTTACTATTTGCACACCACGCTTCTGCCAGCGATACCAGTGTTTATGAAACCTGAGTTCACAATGAACAGTAATAAAAACAGCACAATAATTTCATTTCACCTTTTTCACACTATTGGTGCCATACAGCTGGCCCCACACTGGTTGTGTCCAAGAGTGCAAAAGATTCACATTTGTAGACTTTGGGGACTTTGCATCTAACGTTACTTTCAGATCTATGCCACCGCCAAATCCAGAAAAGGAATCTCATTCAGATTCCAGGGATAGTATCTCTGCCCTTTGCTTTCCTGTGAATTTTTACATGGCGTGAAGTGTACATAAAATGTAGCAGCTTTAATTTCAAAGCCTGAAAAGTTTTATTCCAATGCAAAACAAACACGGGGAGTGACAAGATGCCTGTTGCTTTCTCTTTCCC
>NW_010416762.1:78587-98621 GCF_000710305.1 Buceros rhinoceros silvestris | reverse complement strand
CTTTCCCTAAAGAACAACTCAATTTGAATTCAGCAGTACACACAGAAACCGCTGTTTGCTTGGACAGTCCCTGGAAGTCACAGAAATTCAGAGGCAGGTTCCCGAGCTGAACTTTGCAGTTAACTCTCATCTCTTACAGTGGCATATAGCAAAGCCCAGAGTCTAAATGCCTGCAACTACAGAAGACTTAGATCAAGAATTATATTCAGACTTCACTATCCAAACCCGTCTTTTATCAGTATTCACTTGGAAAATCAGGATCCTCAAAGCATATGGTATTACTCAGGGGTGACTCTGCTGTGCTATGGGGTAAGGGATCTTCTTGCAGATTCTGCTATCTGGATATGCCACAGAAATGGGACTTCTTAATTGGAGATAAGCTTGAGCAGTTAAAAAGGAAGATAAAGCCATTGCTCCTCAAGCATGAGCCCTTTGGTGTCCCAGTCTGGCCAGCTGTCATTCCCAGCCCACACCCCTTTAGCAATGGACTCAACTGCACGGTGATGGTGCAAACATCCCACTGGGGTGTGCTAAAAAAAAAAAAATAAAAGATGCAGACAGTAGCCACATGAAGACTTTCTTCTGTTGTCACTGAAGATGGGGAGTATATAAAATTCAGATCAAGATTTAGATTTTGAATGCTAGGGAATTTTTTCTGCCTGAACTCTGATTCACAGATTTCAGTTGATGGATGTGTTATTGTTTTTACAAGTGAGATGTCTTCACAGAATGTCCCATCAAATAGGCACTAAGCTATGCTGTTCCTATTTACTGTGCCCAGGAACTGTTTACACAATAGTTCATACACATACCTTTATTCAAAGAAGCTTTGAAATTGGCCAGAGGCCAGATGTTTGCAGATAGCTTTTGTAAGACAGGAGAGCTCAGTGCCTGGCTAGACACAGCTTTGCCTACAAACAGCCTCCTTGGGGTTCCAGCATTACAGATAAGAGCACAAATAGCAAACATCAGAATAAAAAGACACGTTGACAAGCATGGGCAACTATGCTTTCAAAGCTGTCCCTGCCTCTCAGCAAACCATCTCCCCATCCTTCCCCCTAGTTCGCTTATTAGTAAGTAGCACGTTTCATTTTTAAGGAAACTGGAAATTGTCAAATATATATTTCCATTTACTTGGTACATTGCCCCTGAAAAACAAAGATCTAAGGTGCATATTCAACAGAATTTAAACTGAGCATTAAATTGGATGCAGAACTCAGTCTGGTCCTGCAAAGCAATGCTCCATTTGGTTGCAGGATTTTCTATTTCTGTGCTGCTCAGGATAAGAACAGATGGGACCCCTAATTCAAAGGATAATCTTGAGGCTAGAGGCAACTAAACTGGACCGGAATGCAAAAGGCAGGCTTGTTGCAGATGTGGGGGAAAATATGTATTTTTAGCTAAAAAAAAAAAAAAAAAAAAAAAAAAAAAAAAAAAAAAAAAAAAAAGAGTCCGGATGGCATGAAGAGTACTCTGGTGTGCTAAACCATCGCAAGATCACACTGTATTTGTCTCCCCCAAAACCCAAGCCACTGGTTTCACCAAGGCCAAATTAACTATGAAGATGAAAAAGGGGTCTTACCTAGAAGACCAGGAGTTGGGTATGGAAACTTGCTACCAGTTCAGAGAAAGAAACTTCTCTTCTGTGCTGCCTACCTTCATTTTATTTTGATCAGAAAACTAAAATGAAAGGTTTTGTACCAGGTGTTGACCCACTTCAGTTGACCCATTTGAAAACACGTCTTTTTAGGTCAATTTTTTATTAATCTCTTGTCTGCCTCAGCTACTACACTGTCTCAGAGAAGTGATCTCTCACATTCTTCCTTTCTTTTTTCCACTACCCCTTCCTTTCTCTGCTCGGATTTAATCTGAGAAGATGCCATGGGATATCCTTGCCAGCTGAACTGCTGCTGTGTACCGTGGAGATGAATCCATCCACCAGTTAGAGGGGAAGCCTAGGGCACCTTGATTGATCCAGCAGATGTGGTTACATCAAGCAGAAACAAAAGTCCGACTTTCAGAATGAACACAGTTTGGAAAATATGATAAACTCATGATAAGTTTCAGCATCTTCACTTTTTGTTGAACTGTTAGACCAAAACCAACTACTGAAACATCCGTTTTCCACAGGACTTACATTCCAGTTTATGACCATCCCAGCAACTGAGCCATCTGAGACCTCTTGGCTGCTTCTCCACTACTCGTCCTGGCTGGCTGCAATGCACTCTCCTGCCTACTGCTTTAGCGGGTCTGCCTGAGATGATTGCTTTTATTTTGGAGCCGGTGGCAAGAGGAACTCTCTGCCCAAGCTGGAAATCTCTCTGAGCACCGCTTGTTGTATCTCCACCAACAAGATTATTGGAGTGGGAATGGGCAGTTTGCTCCAGGCTCAGTTGAACTGTTTATGGCTAAAATAGCTCCCCGCGTCGGACTCCCTCAGTGCTATCTCACAAGCTCAGCCACACTGTGTCTGACCAGATGGAACAGCACTGGGCACTGCACCAGCCAGCGCGCTGGAAGTGATACACCTGCACAAATGCAGCGCTACATCTCCAGACAATACAGACTCAGCACAGAAAACCTGGCAGGCAGAGTGCCATGCCGACGCTGCCTCCGGTACCCCAGCAAGCCACTCGCTCACCCTGAGGCAGGGCCAACCCTTCCTGCCAATTCTTTCACCAACAGGCATAGGCAGCTGGCAGCCAGGCGGGCATACTCCAGTACGCAGAGTGGGGCAATTCCAGTAAAGAGCCAGTGATTCAGCACTGGACTGGCAATCCTCCCAGCTTGCCTCAGTCAAGCAGAGGAGAGCAACACCAAGGAACTGTGAAGCCAGAGAGGATTTTTGCTGTGAAAGTACCAAGGAACATGGCCAGCAGCGGAGCAGCAGGCAACTTCATGCCTCACATCTGCTGTGGTCCCTCAGGCTGCTGTGCTTTTCTGCAGCCGTTTTAACCTGAGCAGGCCAAAAGAAGCCAGCAACACTCATGACAGAAGTGGCATCCTGAAATTCATCATTCCATAAGGTTAGCTTCTCTGCCACAGGCTTCCAACACGGTCCTGTAAGCAACACTAAGCATCAGCGCTTTTCTAATGCTATAATTATACCCACCTTCCCCAGCACTCAGATTTCTCCTCTTCCTCTCCATACCTCGATTCCCCCTCTGTAGGATTCTGTCTACTCTGGACACTACTTAGGGAAGGTAAGGAGCATCTCCCAGCAATGTTACAAGAAGGTTTATCACAGCACCTGTAAGCACCATCGTACCACTCCTTAGAATTTTGGTTTTGTATATTTTTACTGTAGGAATATTCGCTTGTATAGCATCTGTTCAGCCACAGATTAGCAGAGAAGCAAGAAGACCCAAGAGCTACACTAAACGATTCTTTTCATGACAGATCTGTTCCTTTCCTGCTTATGTTTTTTGCATTCGCTCTCTAAGCACAATGATCTCATGTTAAGAAAAGACAGCTGCCACAGAGGGGTTTTCCAGTTCAAAGTGCATACAAGCTATATCTAAAAACACGTGCTTTGCAACCAAATTCACAGATAAAACATGACTTAAATATTTTGATGTCCCCTAATAAAACGCCCTCTGCACAGCTCCCACATCGCACGCTGGTGACCACCAGCACAGCAGGTGCGCAGTGCCCTCTGGAGGCGAGTCCTGGGCTCCCGGGGGGAGAAAAACAGGAGCAACTGCTCTTACGGGATTCTGGAGGGCTTTGGGGAACAAGAGAAAGCACGGGGAGCTTCTGACGTGTGACTTCCCGCTGGCATTTGCAACCAATGGGAGGCATGGGGAGCACTGAATTTCCTGTCAATAAAATGAAGAAATCCATATAGAAATTCACTCCTTTGCTTGACTGTAGCTCACTCTCCCTTCCTGGCTCACGCGCAGTTCAGCGGTTAGAAGCACAGAATTTGGACCTCGTGCTGGAGTTCTGAGCTGTGTAGCCAGGCTAGCAAAACCCAGGAGAAAACATTTGAAAACCAGGAGCCCTCTGGAATCAGCAGCACACTATGGTCAAATTTTATCCACTCTAATGAAATTCCTACCTGAGGCCATTTTCTTAGTGCCCTTTTTTAAATTTTAAGGAAAATATGAATTTCTAGGTGCTGTGTGGTACTGGAAGGAGAAGTGCTGAAATGTTTGGGAAAACATAAAACTCTTCTTTATAGGACCCTCTGTTTCAGCTTAAAGGGGTTTGGTCCAGAAAAAAGTCTGAACAAAAGCATCAGAACATTTTTCATCTCAGACGTGGAATATTTGAAAACACTTCCATCCTTGATAGCATCCCTAACTCTCACAAATAAAAGGAAGATGAAAGAGATTCAAGCATACTTTAGATACCACTTGAAATTTCCTAAGGAAATCTGCCCACATCCCAAATAAAAAGCCTTCCAAGCCTAGAAAGATACATAACCAAAAGTGAGGAAAATATGAACAAAACCAGTTCAAAAGCTGGTATTATTTTGAGTCTCTTGTTTGGCTAAGAGAGCACTACAAGCAGAACACCTCATCCCTCTCTCCTTGGAATTTCAGATGATAAATCCTGCAGTTCATAACCTCAGAGCAGCTCCATTACTAGAGATGAACATGTAACTGCGAGCAGAAAAACCGACATTTTGCCAGGAGCTTCATGTTTCCAAAGATTAGAGCTACAGCTATGAATTGTAATACAGCCTTCAGAAAGCGGTAGGACAATCTCATATAAACCCTTGTTTTCTGCAATACCTCTGAGGCTTCTGATGTGCAATGTTGAGCTTACTCTATATGCTACGTTTCCCTAATTGCTATCAGACTAACACGTACGTGACTGATGATCGCAGCAATCCTCACATTAACGAGGATAGCCCGTTATGAAACGTTCCCACGATTCAAGTTATTCCAGCAGCCACAAATTGAGCTGGATATTCTCAAAACTGTCATAATGCTGTCTTTTGTTTCTGGGACCACTGTGCCTATGCGTGTCCCGTTCGTCTCTTCGGGCTCTCAGTGTGTACCCGGCACAAGAAGTACAGAAACTTAGCTGGTGACTTTAGATGGTCTTGTCAACAGAGGTGACAGTGAATGTTTCAGAAAACTGCCCGTATACATAAGTGGAGAAAAGGGAGAAAGCGGCAGGAGAGAATGAAAAAGAAACACTTTCCATTTATCAGCCACTACTATTCAGCTTTCCCTCCCTGAGGGGTCATGGCATCAATAATCTCACACAAGTAAGGGATTCAGAGACATTTGCAGTTAAATAATTAATCTCTCTTCCTATTCTGATGCAAGAAATGGGAGCCAGCTGGTGATACCAGAAAGGCATCAATTTAAACTGTACACATGAACCTTCTCCCTGCCAGAGCGCACAGATAAGACGCAGAGCTTAGCATGTGCCTTAAAACAATAACACAGACATCATCTAGTTCACTAGCAAAGACAAAAAGAAAGACAATCACAGTCTTGGTAGATCAAAATACGAGGCAGCTGCCCTTGCAGCTGAGAAACATTTTCTCTCCCAGCCCGGACACACTTTAAAAGGCAGAAAGAGGATTTCCAGGGCTCTCATGTCCACAGCTTCCAATCCACCTACGGGCGGTTTAGAACGTGCTCCAATCTACATGGCAAAGATCACAGTTGGAGGATTCACTAGCTTCAGCTGGTCTTCTGCGAAGTGCTGGATCCAGCTTCCTTGATGTAAAGGAGCACAACTAGAGTAAAAAGTCTGCCCTAGATAGCTTGACTTCTATTTAACACAATAGATTCTGGCCCAAAGACAGTAACGTGCTCCTAAGTCAACCAGGCTTATGCCCAGCCATGCTTCAAGAACCTGGAAGGAGAGGGAATGGGGGCTTTCAAGTAGAAGGGGGCTTTTCTGCTGTCCATTTCTTGTGTGAGATAAACACTACATTGCGGAGAAGGAGGAAAGTTGCCAGGAAAGAGGCAGTACGTGAGTACGTTTTCCAAAGCCACGCTGAACAGACCTCTTATAACTCACTGAGACGAAAACTTAGCAAATGCTCATGCCCATAAAAAATTGTATTAGGCAGTAAGTAACATTTAAGGCTGGCAGCCAACATTTCTCTATTGTTTTACAGGGATTTTAAATCTTGACAAGTGTTACAAAACTCCTTTAACCCCACAGTGCCACAGCCAGCACTAACTCGGGATGGTCAAGTGGCAGGTAGGAACTGGGTCATCTGAAGGGGCAAAGAAGAGGAGGCACGTGAGCAGGGTTTTCACCACCATCTCCAGGTGAGAGCAGGACTGCACCCTCCGCCATCACATCTGATAGCATCACTCCTTAGGAGAGAGCTGCCGTCACTACAGACCGGTCGCTGAAGGAGCAGCACGCAGTGAGCTGCCAGCCGTGCAGCCAGGCTCATGCCCTGCCTTCGGGCCCCGCGGCTCGGTGCAGCTCTGCACCCTGCCCTGAGCACAGCCATGTGCCCACGGAGCACGATGTGCCTTTACTCTCTCCTGTTTCTACCCCAGTTTAAAAACGTGAAATTAAAATTGCATTTAACAATTATGGGATGCACAGACATGGTACAAACAGGGCTCATATGAGGGAGGTGTATGTTAACGGGTTTCAAAGGCTGCTAGAATCACCTGAAGGAATGAAGCAACTGTTGGGTGTGCTAAGCACGAGGCTGGTTTATCAGCTCGTCTTACAGACATCCTGGGAAACAGCAGATACTCCACAACCACAGAACAAGCCATGAAATTTGTCCTAGCATGCCACAAGGCAATGAAGTGATCATGGAAGGCAGAGAGCGTCAAGACAAAACAAAGCTTGAGAAACATTTCTGAAAGCAAATATATTCGTCTCTATAGGAATAATAAGAGGAAAAAAAGCAGAGCTCCTGTTGCACAGCACAGACTCAGGCTGGGGAGGTTTCTACCCCCAGAATGGCCACAAAATTAAATGCACACTGTGTAACTGAAACCACATAAATCATTATCAGTGTTTCTCAATATAGTGAATTATGCCAGCTTTATAACCCGTGAAGAGCAATTATGGATCTAGAAGAGACATTATGATTAGAAAAATAATGAAAGGTGGAATAGAGTTTTTGTTCCAGGTAATGGACGAGTTGTCAAGGATAAAACGGTCCTGAGAGAAAACATATCCTATGCCTAGAACAACTGCATGCCCACTGCAGTGATGCTCAGATGGAAGAATGGCATGAGTAATTGGAGACACTATGGTTTCTCTTGTTTCTGGAAGCGATTAATTTGAATTATTCTGCTTGTTAATGGGAAAGAACAAGTCACTTCAAAAGAGCCTGCCTGTCATGTGGCTGGGATAAGAGGGGAACAGCATCCCATTATTTAATCAACTTACATTAAATGCTTCACCTGGAGCTGGCTGCTAATAAACAAATTAATAAAGTCACAGAAAGCTGAACCACCCTTTCTGCAAATCACTTTGTGCTGCCAGACGAAAAGCTGCTTCGGAGAGCGTGCAGAGAGCTACTCCGGCATCTGACCTCTGGCTTTGCAACTCAACATGTTCCCTCTCGCCGTGTGCTCAAAGCAGCAGCTATCTGCAAGTGAACAAGGTCTGGGTGAAGTCGAGCATAAAATGTTGGTACCCTGGTGAGAGCACCAGCTAGAACCAGTCCCTGTAACTATTTAGGGCTTCACAGAAGCTGGGTGCTGCAGTGATGGGGAAACCGTCAGATGGACTGTTAGACAGACTGGTATTACCAGTATAACTGGCAGTTGGATAGACTGGTAAAAGGGGGCTCTGGCTAAACTGCAATAACAGGAATAATGACATTAGTGCTGCCCTTTCCTTACCAAAATCATTAAAATACATTCTCAGCTTCCGAGGACACGTAGCAGAAATGCCACTATAACCAACACAGGAGCAAGTAGCTCACTGCACAGTTGGCTGCAGTGAGCATTTTGAAGAGGAGATGCAGTAATGACCACAGTATCCAGCTCAATTTGTGGCTGCTGGAAGGCTCTAGGCAGGAGGTACAGAAACTCACTGGCATGCAACTGAATCGCCTGTGACTATCCCCCGAGGTACCCGTTACCTTTCATGCAGTACAACAGGCTTTAAGGACAATCTAAGCTGGAGACTGAAACAAAACTCCCTGGGCAAATATTACAGTCAAGAGCTTGCGTGTGCATTCCCAAGGCATTTTAATAAAATGTTGGACTAGAGCTTGGAGTTCTGAGGAAACCATTACACAGGAAAGTTTGGCCAAATATATTTTGGCTTCTCAAGTCCTACTTCTGTTCACAGCTGAGCCCCAGGCTTAAGTGATGACTACGTTCCTCCTTACAACGGATGCTGTGGTTTTCAACAGGCTTTCCTGCTTCATGCCAAAGGGGAAAACAGTATCATTGGTGAAGACTAATGGCTGGGTTAAAAATCAGTAGAGTTAAGTACAGGAGAAGACAGTCTCTTCCTGAGTACTATACAACATCAGGAAACTAGCGCTGGCAACACCATCCATTACGCATGCCCATGGAAGGGGCTGCTGTCAGAGACTGCATACAGCGCCAGCCTGGTAGGGGTTGCTGACAGCCTGTGCAGAGAAGCCCCTGCCACTGGTCTCCTCCTTCGTAACTCTGACTATCCTTTGAAGGCCAGCAAAATAATTTTTGTATATACAGGTCAAAGTTCCTCTTTGCTGCGCAATAAATAGATGGTTCCTTTCTTGTTCCTGTCAGAAAATGAGTAGAGGGCCAGAGCCACCTGCTCACCTAGGGATAAATGAGAACAGAATGGAGCCTAAGCACATACAGGCAAGTAGGTGTTCAAGCTGGATCTGGGATTCCCTGATCTCCATCCCACATTCAGTCCTGAATCCACGCTGCCTCACTGGCTTTAGACACATCAAGGGGAAGGTTTCACTCCCACTGTGGTATTGAACTCCTGAGAGCTGGTTTATGGTACTACACCAAGAGAAAGTAGCCGCTACAGACTGGCCACTTGCCATTAGTGACTGCAGGCTGAAGTTCATTTCTTCTTCACTCAGAACAACCTCCCCTCTTCCACCACAAAACGGTATATATTACAGCCATCCTTCTACCTGTCCTCCCTTCTGTGCTGTCCTGATATCTTCTGCCCCTGTACAATCACTCCACTAACTGCTTCTCTTTCAGGAATCGCACTCAGTACTAGGGCATCTATGCCCCTTGGCCAGAAGAGTGTATATGAAAGACCAAGGTCATCACCTTAACCTCCTAGAGGCCTATAGCTCCTAACGTGAGTCACGCCTCAATTTATAGACAGCCAAAGAGACCCAGACCTCATGCTGGTCCTGGGCTCAGTCACCTGCAAGGAAAACAGATATTTCTGCCAGAGGTTTCCAGAAGAGACATTCATGGTCTTCTGCTGCCAACACACACAAAGGTATTTGGATGCCCAGGAGAAAATAATGAATAAACGCAGTTGCCCTTTCCAAGTAATCGGATCATGTTTGTTTTTCCAAGTCAGAAACACCAACCATGCTCCACTTCAGATAATACAGGCATCCCACATATTTCAACACCAGCTCTGCCCCAACTAACTTCCTGGTGGGGAAATCAGGGCTGGCATTGATTACTAAGTCTCAATTCATTTCCAGTATCTTTTACATACATACTGTGCTATGTAAATGGTGTGTACATTCAGAGAGTAAAATAAGGAAAACAACATTACGGAGCGTTTCAAGAGGCTGGTTTTACCTTCATCTAGACAAAGAAAGGAAACTTACTTTGTTGCTGAGGATAAGTCAAGTAACTGGGTTTTCCTTTTCTATACACTTTGCATTTCTTTCTTTTGCATTTCCTGTAGATGTCAAATAACAGCTCTGAAATCGAGACATGACTTGAAGCTTTGAACTTATGTTACCGATATGACTTCACAGGTTTCAGAATTGTAAGGTACATACTTGGGCTATGATAAATCATATACCAAGACTGATTCCAGCTCAAACAAAATATATTCCTTTCCTCTGTCCAACAAATGGGAAGTGTTTCTGCCTTCCAGCACAACCATGAAAGTTAGACATCTTTAGTTACTGGAAATGCTGCATTGACCCTAAATGGATGCACATGCATGATCGTACGAGAATTAAGCTTTGATATACGTTAGACAGAAACTCCTTCCATCCTGCTTTATGATCGTAAAACTTCTGAAACAAAAGCTTAAGCAAGCCATCAATAAAAAAAAATACTGCTAAAATACCACTAAAAACACTCAGCCTTGAATTCTGTTGCTTTAATAGTGAAAAGACTGGCTGCAGTCACCAAATGCAACGGACCGAGAGTATTGTATTTGACACATAACTTTCAACCTCCTCTGCACTAGAGAATTTCAGGAAGCAGGTCCATCAGTGGAACTGTAGATTCATCTCCTTTTAACAGGGCAGACTGTCCATTTTTATCCCTCTGCGCAGCGTTTTCAGTCACAACTGTTATATAAGGATGAGTATTAATTACTAAGTGGAAAAAGTCCTAAAAAAGAAATCCAAGCCTTCCCAAGCATTCAAGGGAGCTAGTATATTTAAGCGCAGTCTTTAATGAGGAGAGGCACTCCTTCAAATCATTTATTTCTATTTTTGAGGGAGTTCGATCTTCAAAATTTACACCTTTCAAAAAAGGGAGACAAAAATAATTGTTCTGTTTTAGGTGAATCCCCTAACCATAGGTTCCACTACAGAACCGTAATGGAGATGGATGATAGAAAGGACCTGAACTGGGAAGGCACAAAGGCACAACTTGAACAGCAATTTGTTTTTTAAATAACACATTTTTAAACATGAAAAAGGAAAAATACAGATTTGGGGCCTTACGGGTCATTCTCAAACAAAGGGAGAAAATTCTGCAATATGCCAGATATCGGCAGGTCCACAAATTCTAAGCAGCTTAAGATAAACCCAGTTTACTAACCTTTTTATAAAGTAGATAAAATCTAATTCCCTGCTAGGAAATTAATCACCAGATTTGTATTGCAAAAGCACTTCTGTGTTGCCTTTTACTTGACTGAGTTTTCTGTACGTTACAAAGTCTGAGGTTTGTACTGTTGGCCCTCACTTCTTAAGCGAGCATTAGTAGCTGAGTTTGCACTAGAAATCCATTACTCCATGGCTCAAGAATGCAAGGGGGAAAACATTTAATTTCCTCCCATCTTTAATATCTTTAATGCTATTTCATGCCATCTATTTTATGTTATGTCTAGAGGTCTGGGTAATAGAAATGACTCATGCATCCCATGCTTAGCAAAAGAGCGTGCCTTCTCTGGGTGGATAACCTGAACCACAGCAGAGCTATCTGACCCTTGCACTAAGCTATAAACAGAAATGTCTTCGCACACTCTGCCAGTGTTGGGTGGTCTTTGTACAGGGAGAGGTTTTATAGGCTCAGCTTTGAATCTGAAAATGCACTAGATCAAGTGGTGCTTTGGGAGGAGCCTGGCAGTTTCGGAAAGCTTTTACAGACTTCCCAAGTGACTGAGCAGTAGTTAAGACACAGCCTCGGTCCTGTAAAAGCTGTCTCTTTTTTTCTAGTAGTGCATCTACTCCACAATAGTCAAATCCTGTGAGGTCCTTCCTTGGCAAGCACAGCTCTGAGCAAGGGCACGGTGAAAGCTGAGTTGGCTCAATCCGTCTCATGGCCAAGCTTTTAGGAAGAAGTAAAGGCGTGGAAACTTTTCTAGAGATGCCTTTTAATAGCGCTCCCATTAAATATATCCACAGGGGACAATAAGAGGAAGGGGGCTTTGCCTCCCTGTGCAGGTCCTAAAAACTAGGAGAGCTAATAGGATATACAGAAGGCTAAAGCCAGCAGCTTGGGCTTTTTGTCAGCTTCATTCAAGCAGGGACAGATTTCATACTGGAGCTCACAAGAAATGGGCCACACAACTGCAAACGTTACCACTTTCTCAGCCAAATGCAAACCCAAAACTTCTTCTCAAAGATAAACATACACAGGCTGTACTTACATAACAAGCACTAAGTACTGCTCTGCATATGCACTAGGAAGAGGAAGAAGCCAAGCCACTCATCACCCGATATTTAACTCCCACTCAATACACGCGCTCAGACACCAGGATAAGTACAAACCAAAGACCCAACCGAAACAGAAGAGATACCTACTTCTTTCTGCAACGGCGGCTTTGTCACTTGCTCATTGGAGCACCTTTTCTATACTAGTACCAACCATTACACATTCATTCCGGATTTGAGGAGAGACACGGACATAAGCCCTGAAGATTTTAAATGCTGCTGCAGCAAACAGGCAGTGGGCCATTAAACCAGACCTCCAGGAGGAGCTGGGTCGTTCTTCTGCAATAGTGTCTACAAGTGACAGCATTATGATGTCTGAAAGGAGGGAAGTCTGTTTTGTTTAGTGATCTCAGACCTAAGCACAGCAGGGTAGGATGATATCTCAAAAAATTTCCAACTAAATCTAATTTTCTAAACTACAACTCAATACCAGCTCCCTACATCAGCCACCATTCATGAAAATAAACTGCAAAAAGTTCCCTATCTGACCAAGCCCACTGACATTTCCGCAACTTGAGTAAGTGTTCAGTATGTGCTTTACTGAAAGACGTGCTGTAGGGAGGCAGAGGAAGCAATCTGTAGTAAAAAAAGGGCAGTGGGCTGCAGCTCTAAATTGGTTTCACCCAAACAGAGGTCAGAGGAGCAACTGGAGAAGCAGACTGCAGGCGTGCGGCAGGAGGAGACGTAGTTTACAAGAGCTGAAGTGGCAGCTTTGCAAACGGCTGAAAGGAGGAATACAAGAGACATCTCGGAATAGGAAAAGGCTGCGGTCAGGTGAGCACTAGCGCTCTCAAAGCACAGCCCAGCTGAGCATTTTAAAAGGATTCGTTACAAGGCTGTAAGGCTAATGGACACAGTTTACAGTCAGGGCAGCAAGTCTGTTTACACACGGCGTAAATAACTGCAATTGCCTCACAGCTCAGTGTGCCACCATGACAGGGGGTCACGTTAGCAAATCCTGTCTCTACAAAGCGAGCCTCAGTGCTCGGGCTCTTTAAGCCACAGCTGTTTTTAACAGTGTAACTAGAACGGACCAGGTCCACCTTGCACGTTGCAACCACGCTGCAATTCCTTCACATTTAAACCTGCTCACAGGCAGTTCTTTTTGTCTGGAGGAATTCTCTGCTGTAATCAGGTTCCTTTTACAAGCTTCCCTGCTTTTGCTTGTCCCTATGAGGCTGGAGCCAGGATAACAGAGAAGGTTTCCCAAGGATCCTGAATTCCAGGCAATACCAGAGGCACTGCACAATAAAGCAGCCATCAGGCGACTTTGAAGTATCCAAGACAGTCACATAAGCGCAGCCAAAGGATCGTAAAGGTTATCAACAGGCAGTATAGATGTTCACTCACCACCTATCTATCTGTGCCAAACCACCTACTTTTAAGACTATGGTACTTTCTTCACTGGAACATCTGGCCTCTCCTAAGCACCCTAGACATAGCTGCAAGAAAAACAAACAAAAAAAAAAATTAGTGCCCCAACCCATACCACAGTGCAGAGAGAAAGACACAGCCTCAATACATGGGCAACAAAGTTGATGTGGTTATTTGGATTGACATCAACAGACTAAAACATCTGTTTCTGTTTCAAATGGCCACCGGAGGACATCTTTGTCCTGCTGCCACCATCTCCCACGAAGAGCTGCTGCTGCTTTCTCTGTCACAGGATCTAGTAGGAAGTTAATATTTCTACAGAACTGTTAAGGGGCAGCCTCTCATGTACAGGACTGATGGACAAGCTTAGAAATAATCCCTCTGCATGAGATGTGTAGATGCCAGTGCTGTTCTGCCTTCCCCTCGGAAGACATCCAAACAACCATGCTGAGGTGAGCTGGATTTTAAGGCCTTTTCTTAATTTGCTCCCGTAGTTACTTCATTGTAAAAACAGGTAAATACAGAAGTATTCATGTATAAGCTGAGGAAGCCACCCCGTCCCTCTCTGTCTCCATCTCAGTTTTGTTGAGTCAAGGCATGTTTACAGCAGGAGGTGCAATAACAGGATTGGTGATTACAGCAAAATCACAGCCATCAAACCAGTCTCATCTCAACCTCAACTGTTTCTTTACCCTCATTGCTCTGTACTTCCTCTCCTTTCGGTTAGTCTTCTTCACTCCTTGCTTTGAAAAGTAGCTGCTCTTCCTTCCCTCTTCTCTCCATGCTCTCCATTCCCCAAGCAACACTGCCTGAACCTCCCAGCTTTGCTTCTGCAACACTCCCTCAGCACCGCCCGCCTTGCTTTGATGCACAGGAGGAAGTTACCATGTTGAACACTCATACAAACCATGTTCTACATGTTTGTAAATGGCACAAATATCCCTTTTCACGCCTGCCAGGCAGGCTGTAAATAGTATACTAATGCCTGTCACTCCAGTGGTGCTACCTCACTACCAGCAAGCGAAGAGTGTTATTCAAAGCCCACCAGAGGGAAGCAGGTTGGCCTCGACATGGCCATCCATAAAGACAGGATTTGAGCAACGGCATTGGATTCCCCAAATCCCATGCACACTTCTCTCAATAACCTCATCCGGCTTTGTTTTATGTCAGCTGAACAGCCAGTTCCAAGGTTTGCTTTTGTCCTGGATAACAGCCATAAGAATCCACTTGACTTTAATTATGTGGGATTTCACGTGTCCAGCACACTGAGGCCACGTGTACTTGCGAGTGTTTACAGTGTTCTCAAAAAGACCCACTTGTGCACTCAGGAACTTTGGGCCTCCAATTTCATGCTGAACAGCAGCGACTCCCCACTTTCACCAGCTCTTCAGCACACCACTGGTTTGCTTCCTTTGCCTCTGGGATATTAATGCTACCTGCCAGCTTGCTGGTGCAGACTGGAGTGGTTCGAGTTAAGCTCAACGGCTGTTGACTGATACGTGAAGTATCAATCCCGGGTCTGGACAAGCAAAACACTCTCGTGGAAGGGCTTTTCATTAAGAACAGAGAACTACCCTTCAAGGAGCTGCACCAGGACCCTGACAGCAGCCTTATGGCTCCTTTGGGTTGTACATCATCTCACCTAAGGACGCTAATTTTTTCCCCTAAGCTTAGAAACTGCGGTACTTAGGTCAGGCAGCTGCAGTCCCTGAGTCATATCACATCAAATGCTAGCCTGCAATATGTTGACAGTTTTCTTCAGTGATAATATAGACAAGCTCTGCTTGAAACTCTAGATCAGCCCTGAAACATCAACCAAAGTCTTACAGCCTCTCTGTCTGCTTTAGAATAGAGGGTTAAATAACTTCTGTAGCATCACAAAACAATTAGAAACACACCCAGAAATTAAATCTGAAGGTGAGGACACCCTATCTTGTTATCAGCCACCAACTCACACCAGCCCACCCGTAAATCAAAACCGGTGTCTTGTGGCAAGTGAGACAACACACAGAGTGGCTGCATCAGCTCCTTGCTGGCCACAATGTGATGTGCTGTCTGCATAAGTGTGGGGCTGATTTCGAGGGGACTGCCATAATCTGACGGCTCACAAAAGTGCCCCCTTCTGCCTACGCACCACCAAACAAAATGCTCTTATTTGGACTTTGCCTTCACCTGTTACAGTTTCACGTGCTCTCAGAAAGCACCACTTTGACTGCGACTACCTATCTAGCTACCCCAACAGGGCAAACGCACCAGCACTCGTTATCCACTCATCTCCCACACCGCCAATACTTAGTCCAACCTAACACACAGAAGTGTTTGTTCCCACTGGCTGTCAATAAAGGTGTCCTTTGGATATCGAGGTTTGTGTCATGGCCTCTGGCAGCCTGACAGCTAAGCTGATGCAAGACAACTTGGTCAACACACTGCAGGACTGCAACTTCCTAGCTGTGTACTGCAGCAAAGCATCTGCTCCTCTCTGCTGGTACACGCTGGACTGAAGATGGCTTTAGTTTTTCTTGCAACAATTTTCTGACGTACCCATAACCTGACTCCCTCTCATCTCTCCCTAAAGCCATAAGCAGTAAATCAGACAGTCCTCTGGCCCACCTTTGGCAGGACTTTAACCAACAACCTGCAACTATTTCATTACCAAATCCAGACTTTCAGGTCCCAAAAGACACTGCAATTTACAGGGAGATGATATGCTGAGAAAATCATCCATGGTTTTCCACTCAGTCATTAAGGGAGCAATAATACATCTGTATTCATTTACTTAAACTATTAAACCAGTGAGACAGAAGGAAGCGACTTACACCCATATTTAGAAACATGCAGCCTGCTCAACAGGTCAGCTAGGGAGACGAATTTACAGCAGACAATATCATCATAACGCTGTTTATTTAGCTCCTATTAACAACCGAGAACAGCTCTCGCATCAAAGTGTGAGGCAGAGCTTTATTTCTAACTTCTCCACTGACAGACACGCTAATTCAGCAAACCAGTCCAACTCTTTGCAAACCCCTCCAGCTGTTTGACAGAAGTGACTCCCCCTCATTCAGGGTGACTCTGCCAAGTTACATCACAGTGGGAATCAGGCTTTCGGAGCTGCCATTCCCTCTTGCGGAGAAAGGAGGAAGTCTGTGGATGAACTCAAACAGAGTAGCCCTCTGCTTTAGCCGGTGGCAAAAAGCTTCCACGAAACACAAGATTTCAAGAAAGAGGCATTGTAACAAGAAAGGCCTACTCCCCACAATTTCAAAGATGAGAAGTCTTTCCTCTCTGCTTCATTGATTACTTAGAACCAGTCTGACATATTTAACTAAAAATCAATGGGAAAAATAAAGGACTGCCTATTTGACTCAGAGGAAGAATTTCATTCACAGGATAAAAGAGCCTAACGAGGCAATTCAGTATCCAAAGAGAGCTATTAGCGATGAAGGAATGAAGTGGTTTTGTAACAAAATGACAGCGCTGAGTGCAGATGGAGGAAATGGTGTTTTGTAAATTCAGAATCTGGGATTTTTTTTTAATCTTTAAATACTTCATTGATACGCTCTCTGCAATATTTAGTATGATTTATGGGTCTCATTCGTGGCCCTTTTTTCCCCCAGATGGGGCACCTGCAAAAATATGCTTGAAGCCAGTAGAAGCACTTGCACACAATTAGAGATCACTTATTCATATGGGCATGCCCAGTACATCCTCTCTTAAGAGTCAACATTCAACTTTAGTGCTTCCCCTAACAAATTAAACAACTCGAAGTGGCCATCGACTAACACCGCTATTATTTGTATCTCCATCTGGACTGAGACTGATTTCAAGAAATGCTGTATGAAGGTCATTTTTTTAGCCTGAGGGTGGGGATCAGGATAGGGTCTGAGCAAAGCAAAAGTCTGTCCTTCCAGCAAGCCCAAACAGCGAGCGCGGGATGACATGGGGATGGGCATTTCACACGGCTCTAATCAGTAAACTCAACCCAGCACCAGGCAAAGATCCTTTAGACGTTCTCCTTTTGGGTCTCAGAAATAACCTGCTGGAGTTCAAGCAGCGTCAAATTGTTTGGAAGAGAAAACATTACAGGTATTTCCTGAACATCCACATCATTATCACGGGGTTTTTTACGTATCAGCTTACTCTGCTAGAAAACTGACCTGATCCATTAACACCGACTCATCAGCTGTTTGTTGAATAGGTCAGATAATAAATAACAACAGATCCTCCAAGCAGAGCAGCCTACAAATACAACACAGCTCGGCAAACAGTGGGAATACGCACTGACTGAAAGAACACAAAGCCTTTCATAAAAAAATTATTGGCTAGCCTTCTGTGGGTCCTCAATCTGAGAAGACTTGCCTGTAAATGCGCTGAATAGCAAAGTGCTCCTTGCACCAAGAGCCTGGTGCAACCAAGCTACTTTATCAATAAAACCATTTTGTGGCTACCGCGCAAGTTGTCCATTTTGATGCCTACAATTAATGTTGCCTAGTGCTTTCCATGAGGGGAACGATCCCACCCACCGCTGGTCTCAGTTTTACAGGGAGTCAGTTTTACATGGGGAGTCTTTGATGCCCACAGCCAGCGTGACTGCATGTGAGGAAAGAGTTAGGGAACCTGAATGCCCCCCAGCTCCGACACGTACGTGTCTTGCTAACCTGGCCAAAAGCAGGGCACACATCCACTGTCTGCTTTACCCACCTTAAGTCCAGAACAACAGACAGACAAGAACACGGCAAAGCTCTGCTAAACGTGAGCCAGCTTGGGTTCGGACGCAGTTTAACAGGGAGGGAAGATTTTCAGGAAAAAGGAATATCCAATGTTTTACCATCCAATAAAGCTTGGAAAACACACCTTTTCTGGCTCAAATCTCCATAAGTACTTGGGCAACTAACAAACACCAAGCAATGCATGGTCTAGATGCTATCACTCAAAGTCTACGCACAGGAACTATGCTCCTCCTCAGTAACAGGAGCGTAAAAAGCGCCTCCTGCCCCTGCTCAGCCCTCAGCTCCAGGCAGCAGCCACTACTGCACTTCATGCCACCGTGCTGCTTTGATGCCTTTCTCTGAGGGTGACACTAATCTCCACTACTGAAGTGGCTGGATTAAGAAGCCTTCCTGATGAGTATGAAATTGGTTGCTATAACCAGTAGAGAAGACAG
This sequence comes from Buceros rhinoceros silvestris, assembly GCF_000710305.1. NCBI lineage: Eukaryota > Metazoa > Chordata > Aves > Bucerotiformes > Bucerotidae > Buceros > Buceros rhinoceros. The sequence goes on along the minus strand of NW_010416762.1, from coordinate 80,085 downwards.
GTTGTAGCTAAGGGAGAGACCTCTGGAAGACCCAGAAGGCAATGGGGAAGTACCCCTCAAACTACAGAAGAGGAGGCAGCACGATTTTTGATTTTCGATTTTAAGTTTTAGCATCAGGCTGCAGCATTTCCCTTTAGGATGATTCTGAGAGATGAGAAGCAGAGAGATTATTTTGTGCAATAATATTTTTTAAAAACCCCACTAAACAAGCCTCACAAACTTTCTCCTTTGCAGCTGGGTATTTGTGCTCTTTACAGCTGCCTGGCAGCTCATTCTGCGGCCCAGTGCATGTCCTGTCTGGAGCACTGGATGACATATCACATTCTGGGGTAAGCATACACAGGCTGTGTGGTTTTAAATGATTCTGGTGCGAGGCCATTGATTACAACTGCTATCCAACTGCAGTTATTGTTTGGGCACAGCTTGGCTCTGCTTGGAGTCTTCTGATCTGCAGAAATTTTGCTTCTGGTGATGATTTACTTTGATTTTTCTCTTTTTAATCGTATCTATGCAAACATTGCATGGCTGTGGAGTAAGAGAAGAGTCCTTTCAAGGAAAAATGACTGGTTAAAAGACAAAAAAACAAAGGGTAAGCTTTCACAGTGGAAAGAGATCATCAGCTGGTTTCCTCAGGGAACTGGGCTGATATTCAATTTGCTCATAAATAACTGGCAAAAGGTGAGAAAGTTTGTTGCTCATAAAAAAAATATTCAAAACAGTAAGAACGAGGGCAGACTATGAGGAATTGCTCAGAGGTCATATGAAATTTTGTGACTGGGCAATAGAATGGCAGATGAATAACAACATAGGTAACAATGCACACGGAGGGGAAAAAAAAATCATAACTTCACATGGGAAACAATGGACTCAAACCTGACAATTATCATCGAGGAACAACATTTTGGCATTAGGACTGTTGGTTCCATAAAAATATCAACTCAGTACAATCCAAAACAGCAAAAATGAAATAGGAGAAAATAAAATACATATTATCAAGAAGAAAGGAACAACACAGAAAATCTAATTATGTGATTGTATCAGTCTATCTATGGCTCTTCCACATCTTCAATACAGCACGTGGTTCTTGTTTCCTCATCTGAGAAAGGCTGTATTAGAACCAAAAACGTTCAAAGAAAGGCAACAGATGACCACAGCTACTGAACAGCTTCCACACAAGGAAAAATTTCCATATGTTTCCTTTGGTTTGAAATGGGTCATCTTAGGGCAAGTGTGACACTGATCTACAATCAAGAGCAGCCAGGATCAGACAGGCAGGCATTAGTTACTCTGCCTCTTCCAACACAAAAATTAAGGCCATAAAGTGAAGCTAGAAGGGGCCAGCCTCAAGGTAAGGTAAAGGTGATGGTTCTTCATGCAACAGGTAGTCAGCCTGTGGAATGTCTTGCCAAAGGATATTATTGTGGCCAATAGTTTATAGGGGTCCAAAAGAAGACCAGACACTTACTTGAAAGAGATCTACTGAGGAGAAAGGATCTGG
>NW_010416762.1:56443-78488 GCF_000710305.1 Buceros rhinoceros silvestris | reverse complement strand
GGGGGGGGAAAAGTAGGTGGAAAGTCTTGCATATGCCTGTCTTTCAATTATCTGCCAGAGCCTGCCACTGGCAGAGGAGAGCAGGGAAGGTGACCTTTGCACTGAACCAGTGCTGTTGCGCTCTCTTGCATCCCTCACTTTTTGCCCTGTACTCTTGCTGGGTGACACAGTATACTCCGGCTGTTTGCTTTCGGATGGATCAAGTGTCCTATTTTTTATACACACTAATGAATAAAAATTGAAATTATTTCAAAAGCTCGTCTTCCCCACTGTGAGGGCTGCCGGAGAGGCCCAGAAGGGACTTTACCTCATGTTTGGAATGTCTGGCAAACCATTTTGTACAGAGCTGATGATAATGAACCCAGCAGCTCATTTTCCTGAGAAACGGGAGCTCACCATTCCTTTGACCAGTAGGAAATTCATGGATAAAATGTTCTGCCTTGCAAGAGAAAGCGAGAGAACCAAACTTTAAAATGAAAGGATTCCTACTCAGATAGAAAAGCCATCTGAGTCAATAGGCATGAAGTCTTTTAACTCTTTGCTGTGTGTAGCTATGAAGAACCTTTACCTCAAGACAAAAATCACCACGGTACAAAAATCACCATGCTGCTTCCTCATGAATATGATTAAAGCCTTCACCTGCTGAAGAACATACACAGATATGCCAAACAGATATTCAAGGGTAAATAACATGAAAATGACAGACAGAGCAGAGTCAATGCCAGTTTTCCAACTTTACCTGTGAGGGTGAAAGGGCTGCTATTGGAAAGAAATTAATGACTGAACAGCAGTGAAACACCTTCAGTAGGGTTCTGCAATGCCGGATTAAAGTGAAAACGCTGGCAGACCTTCACCTGGATAGCACCATATCAGTACGCATAAAATATATCCTGCCTTCTCCTTCAAGCTCTGACTGTGCCTGGCCTGACAGGGAATTAGTGAGACATATCTATCTGCTGACTTATTCATCATGGAAACATTCTCATAGTCTTTGAAATGTTGTTCACAGTTTTAGCCATTTTCTGACTTAAATTCAATGACAGTCCTGCAAAAACATTCAGAACCAAATGGCCGTAATATGTTCTGCAGACACACGAAATACCCTGAGGAGGGAGTTAATGGGAATGAACATAATAAGGCTTTTTGAGGAGAGTGAGATGTGGAATACATTTTATCTTAGCAGGTTTTAACTAACTCCCTGAAGGTTCTTTATGTGGCAGAAGTTTTTCTGTTTAAGTGAAAGTCTAGTTGAATTTGAAAGGACATTCTAATTTTGTTATCTTCCTCCAAGAAGAGTGTTGATAGATTTGTTCTATGCTATTTTGGTTTGGGGTTTTTTGGATACTTATTTTTACCCCTGACAGAGTTCCTCTAGATGCTGGATAATCTTCATTAGCAGAGACTAATGCAGAAGAGAGACTAGAGTATTCAGATGTTAGGCAAAAATTAAGATAGCCTTCCTTTCAGGTCTCTGTTTCTACAACACGACTTTTTTCATTCGTATAGTTAGGCATCACTCAGGATCTGCTCAACTCCCAGTGAAATGAGTGGAAGATATCTCCAAAATGAAGGACCTCAGGAAAGGCAGAACTGCCAAAAGGCAGTATCGCATCTACCCACAACATGAACCCAACACAACCATCCCTTCCAACCCGAGGGAGGTGCTAGGAACTCATAACGCTGCTACATGAAGACCAAAACCAACCTTTTCAGGGGCACTATGGTCTCAGCCTGGCTTAGATAAGTGCTCAATCCCTCTGAGACACTAAAAAGGCAGCCCCACAACATTGCCCTTTGCTCACTTTTTATAGGGGACAATAACACGTGTGCAAGTGTGAACGCCACAGAGATCCAAAGCACTTCACTGAGGCTAAGTAAAGGTGGCCATGCGGGAGTCGTACTGTGCAGAAGCACTGGGTATTTTTGCTTAAGACAACTTGGATGTCTCTTTTTAAGCTTGTTTGTAAGATACAGTGCAGAAAGCTTCACTCTCTCTCATATCTTGTATTTTTGATCAGTCTTTTCACAGACGTGCCAATAGATTCATTTCACGAATTAAATTGGGAGAAATGTAGGACTCTCAGGGCTGTTGCCTGTGTGCTCTGCCTACTCCTCTACTTGCAGTGCATCAAATAAGCTCTACTGTTCATAGCCATCATCAGTCAAGGGGCAAGCTAAAGTGGTTATGCTGGTTTAGGTTGCATAGTTTTAGGTTCATGCCCCAAATACTTCCTGATCCACCACACTTTGGGAAATGCTGACAAGAAACAAGCTGCTGCAAGTTCCAGTCTTGAATGGGTGATCTGCCCAGTGGATTTCACCAGCTTTTTTTTCAAGCATTTAACTTATACGTTAAAAAAGTATATGCTAGTTCAGTCAATGGTTTCAACTTCCTGACCCCAGGTGGTTTCCAGAGTGAAAATACTGAGGTTCAAAAAAAGTATCCAGCTTAGAAAGGTTCTGAGCAGGCAGCAAGGTGAACACTCAGTGCTGCCTACACACCCAACAGCCTGTGTCAGCATCTCCTGCATGCACTATAAAACAAGACCTGCTTCACCTTGGATTGATCGATCTCTTTTCTACTAGCTTCATCTCTATAGTTAGCGAACCAAAGCAACCAACCACTGCGTGTTAACATGCCAATTTCGAATGCCCTTGTCTAGGTTGGTAGCACTCACCTCAGAGGTGAGGCCAGGATTACAAAACCAAGACTGCCCCGTACGCTCAAATGTAATGAGTACCAGTAAGACCGGTAAGTCTCATCACTGTGAGGATGGCAAGAGGAGCTTTCCTCTAGGAATCGTAGGGCAATACTTCTCTGAGGACAGGACACCTACCGGTTTCTTCATGGGGTGCATATCAAGCATCCAGATGCCACTTTCTTGGCCTATATCTAAGCATCACCCTCTACAATTTCTCACCGTTGCCATCATGTCAGCTGTTTCCATAGAGGCTGTGTTGAGTCTCAGCATGAAAGGTGCAAAGCTTGCAGGACAAGAAAGGAGATTGACCTTCTCAAAGACCAGAGTGAAAACAGCAGGGAAATACACTCTCTGAACTGGCCTACATGCTCTGGGGCCTTACTGAACCCAGGCAAATCCCTTCCTTGACCAGAGGATCGCTTTGACATTACTAGAGAGGCGATATTATATTCCAAGTTTTATATTCCACAGGGTTCTGGAAAGGGCAGCCTCCTTCTGCTCTCTGTGTACGTGTTTCACAATGTAAGGCAATCCCTGCTGTTAAATAAACCTCAACGAGCAAAGCTTACCAACTCCATTGAGATCTTTCCTCAGTGTGTTCTGGTCCCTTCCAAGCTAGCTGGCATGCAGAAACTTACAGATATAAAAAGGGTGGGAGGAAGGGGGAAAGTTTTATAAAATTCTTCCCGGTTTTATCCTGAAGAGAATACAAGCAAGCTTTCGTTTTGTGCAATAACTACATCTTAGCAGAAGCAGCACCCTGAGCCTTGCAGGAATTGTTTCAACCAGCTCCAATTAAAATGCTGAGACTTTAACATCTACTGAACTCACAAGTGCTTCAGGCAAAACATCTCGCAAGGCTGCAAAATAAATCCAATACCTGAATGATATATTGTAAAATGACTTTACGGATCTTACTGTCACGACTACCCATGCCTTGCCACTGTGAAAAGCATCTCAATTTTTTCCATGATCAGCTGTCAGTCAGGTGAATGAAAGATGAAACTTATGAGCGTCTGAATACATGTTAGTTCTCAAATTTTGCAGAGGATTGTGAGGAAATTGAACCTACTCACAGATCTACTCTAGACCACTTGAAAAAGCGCATGATGGGATGGTTTCTCCTCCTCCCATCACAGTGAGCGACTGCAGCAGTAAACTGCTCCAGATTCCTCTGTAACAGCACAACACTGCAGTGATCATTCTGTTTGATTCACAACACTGGACGCAGGGTCAAAACCAAAACTGCAGCACAACCAAAACCATGGGTCCTCTTTGGAAACTTGCACACAGATTTCATGCAGACGCCGTGCTGCTATAACTACCTGTAATTGCAAGCCTGTTCTTGGAGGTGTGTATGCTTCAAAAAATCACGCCGTAATGCAAACTTCCTTTTCATACCCTCAGTCATAACTTTCACAGCCATTCTTGAAGATTTCACTAGATGTTTTCAGGAGGTCTTTCACCGTCTCTGACTAAATCCTCTGCCAGTTGTGGTAGGGACTAGTGAGGTTTCAACGGGAAAATCCAATCTGTTAAAAAACCAAGCACTGTGTTTCCCACCTTTCATGTTCCAACCCCCTCAGATAGTTTCACTGCTGAAGGGGATAGACAGATTAAGAACTCATTGGTTGGAAATAGATCTATAAAGGCTATTTTTACCTTCGGAATTAACCTTAGAAACTTAATGTAAGATACATGGTTTCAATTGTTAACTATTCCTAGTGCGGTTTCCTGATAATTTTGGTATTTTACATGTAATTTTTTTCCATTTTCCAGAGCATAATTGTTATCTCTCATAATCATTAACTAATGATTAATTATATACCATCAGCAGCTAAGCTGAACACGGGAAAGGGAAGAAAGCTCTTACTCAATGTCTAGCAGTAAGCATATCCTTATCTTCACTATATTTGAAGATGAAGCTCTACTGCCAGCCCTATTCCCCAGCGGGTCACTTAATCCTATCCCTGAAACTGCGCTGTGACTCTAGAAGCTACACATCTCAGATAACGCCACCTCAGGAGCTGTCTAGTGAAAGAAACCAGACCATTCTCAAAAAGCCACTGCAAGATACACTGCCTTAACTCGGGTTTTATGACAAGCGCTGAAGGTGTTTCTAGCTCTGTCCTTTCTACTGCACTGGCACAGGTGGACTCATCTGGTTCAACAGTCCCCTTTTGCACAGGAAGTTTCCCTTGTAGCCCAGGCTAAGAGCAGCATATCCTGCAAGTCCCGGCAAGCACAGGGTAATCAGTGAAAGCAGACTACCACCGGGAAGTTCATTTGTCCTTTCTTGTTCATTACTCCCAGAGTATCCAAGTGGTGGAAGATGCAGCACTACAGAATTAAAAAAAAAAAAACAAACAGCACTGAAGATGATGAAATCAATATGAATGAAGCAGATGATCTTTCCTCAGACATGCTACTTCCTTCAGTGACCACTGGCTTTTAGCTTACAAGTCTTTGATCAGTCACCCCATAACAGAACACCAGATTTCAGGTACTGCAGCTCGACTTGCTACGATTAAGCTGGGGGCCCTGACAGGTAGTTTGGTGTGTTAAAAGCACAGCCCGACTCCACCTGTGGAAACAACACAACTGCCTGGCCACCCACTGTAGCTGCAAGCAGAATTCACACTGATTGTTCAGGTTGTGAGTAAGTTAGAAGCAGGGCTTGCTCCTGTGTTGTTTTATGACCACTTTGACCAGTTAATTTCATGGTCGCACAGACGACTCCTCTGTCAGCCTCTCAACCCCATCTATTTCACTCTTCCTGACCAAGCGTTTTACTATTTTGGCAGCTGTTGAAAACTACAGGGTGCTGACTGAGAAGGACAGAGAGATGCCAGACCTGCACCAACTACCCCATCTGTGTCCTACAAGCGAGGCAGATGAGAAGCACCTAATACATTTTCAGGCATGGAATATTAGTCACTTGACCAGCACTATCACAACAGCAAGTGAAAGGCTGCCTCCATTTAAAGGTGCAGTATAATCATTCCCAGAGTGCAGCGGTGTTGAATGCCAAGACTGGGCTCCCGACTTGCATCTCGAGGTATCTGCTACCTCTGTAAAGCACAGACACAGCTCTTCAGGTTTCGTTTTGCACTGATACATCAGCATTTCTCCCTTCTTATTGTTAGGATTCACAGGAGCCGAGTTTCTCCTCACATTGGCTGGGGTGATCTGAAGGGAGGAATCACACCAGCTCTTTTAATAAAGTTCAGAAAAATAGGGCAAGTCAAATTCTGAGCCCTTCACGAACAGACTAAACTGTGGTTTAAATCTTGCATAGGTTTTTCAGAATCCAGACCTGTCATTCACAACCACAAAGTTCTCCCTAACTTTCAACTTCATTGAACAGCTGACACGGCAGCTCTCGTGTCAGAGGAGAAGGCGGCAAGCTTTGCAATATAAAATTAAAAGACTAACTGGTTTGCTCTTTACTGCGTGTTCACAGTTCCAAACGAAGGCCTGAACAACAGCAAAGGATGAACACTTTTGAGAAGCTGGCCATCAGATTAGTTAGGCAGCTCTGTACAGAGTAAAAAAAGACTCAGCTCTAAATTCAACTCTATGTCCACGTACAAGTCTTTAATCCTAGAGTTCAGCAATACCCAGTTTGTGGACTGGGCAGTTGCTGTTTCTCCCCATCAGAAGAGGTGTCAGTCCCACCCTTTAAATTACAAACTGAGGCTGGAACCCAAGTTTAAGGATTGTCTGATCTGGTGTTTTGATTTGGGCATAACCATAGCTCTGAGGAAAAACAACAGCAATTTTCCCTTAGCAAAACTATTCCAGATCTGTTTTAAAGAGAGGAAAGAAAGAAATTATTTTAGTTAACATCTAATGACTTTGCCAGGATACAAGGACTGCTAAAGTAATTGCATTTTATTTTATTGCAGCAGCAAAGGAAGAGTAATGCAAGCAGGAACAGTCTGTAAATATCCATCTTTAGCAAACACGTTCAGCATATACAAGTGCTACGTTAGATTGCACTAACGCGAGTGTAATGTGTGAATCACCTGAGATCCTTCCGTGGTGGTTAGGCCTCATTTGCAGTGGTAGGTTCACTTTAGAAGGGAACGGTGCTTCATTCTGACAGCGAAAGTAACCTGGAGAGGAACAAAATATGGTGGAAGGGTTGTTTCTTTATGGCTTATACACTGCCTGCCACATTAGGAACTCCTTGGCCAAACACTTTATGTGCACCCAAACACATGGGACGCCTCACCATTTTCAGTGCAGGTATCTTCAGCATTGCTCTGCAAGGAGGGGAAAACACTACCAGAGAATAATACATTAAAAGAAGGGATACACAGATGGTAGGTGCCATGAACAGCCTAAGAGCCTTTAAGTGAGGCTGGACCACCTAAACCCTTGGGTAGCATCTATCTACGGGCTGGGGATTACAGCTCTGCTTTCATATAGCACCAAGCTGTCCCGTTCAGAGCAAAGCCCCTTCCCGTGGTGCACCCAGCCAGCAAAGAGTTAAACTGCAGGGAAAGGTGGAAGAGCCCTGCAGATGTGGGTCACAGTGTTTAAAGGGAAGCTCCTGACTCTTAATGGGCAAGAAGGACACTATGGGCATGAAGGGATCAGTTATTGTTTAATGCTGGTGCTTCACAGCAAATTTCCCATTGCCAACAGCTTCAGTTACAGACCAGACTGGCAGCGAAAAATACACCCAGAAAATTACCTGTAAAAGTAACCTGGCTAAGTAGACTAAGTTGTCACAAGAGAAATATTTTCCTTGGACTTTTTACCTTCTACCATGGAAGGGGCTAACATACGTACAAGGAACATTTTCCCTTCATGTGTTACACCTGATAGCAACTTGCCACATACACTGTCTTGTACTGATACCATGGAATTTGAGTCTCTTGCAGAAGATAATTAATTCAAATGCAATACCAAAACCCTCTCACGGAATGCGGGATCATTAAGAACTCCAGCTGAAGACAAGACAACTGAAAAAGACAAAGGTGAAGTAACTTATCCACAAGCATGCAAGGATGCTCCAGCTGAAACGGGAACCAAGCTCAGATTTCATGAGTGCCTGGCTCTTTGTTACCCCAAAGCCCTCCTCCTTCCCTCCAAACAGGAGTATAGTAAAGCTGTTATACCTAATTCAGTAGTCTAGGAAATTTTTCAGTGAACAACTTTGCCACAAGTCATGAGAATCATCAGAACAGGGATAAATTCACAGCGGTGGTGTAAATTTCTGCAGGGATCACAAGTTTAGACACTTGGGTCCAAAACACTTCCCGAGAACAAGCTCACAGGTAGCAGTGCGCTGAGCACTTGCAAAGGCACAAGAGATTCATCTCTGTTAATTTCCCAGAGCACAGGAGGAGGAATCAGAAAGTACCTCAGAGTGTTTTTCAGACAACCACACCTGAAAAGGAGTAGTCAAGTACTGTGCAAGTCACGCTAAACACAAAGCTACTCCAATAACAATACACTCTCCACTGCTTTTGCTTACTGGAGTCTCACAGAATTTAGCAATAATCAAATTATTTAAAACTGATCAGCGAGTAAAAATTTCCAAACCATTTTAATTACAAAACACTCACCTGCAATTTTTCAAGAAGACTCGACAAAAATGGCAACTAAAAGCAGCATTAATTAATTCTGAAATTGTCCCAGCCAGCCAGCCATAAAATAAGATGCAGAGCATGAGAGAGACACTTACATAAGTCAATTCACAGAGTAGTCCAAAGCATGAAAGAAAAATGTCAGCCCTTGTCGAGTTAGCTATCATAGACATGAGAAACTGGCCATAGACAAAAAAAAGAAGTGGACAACTGAATTAATGTTAACATGGGAAAAGTGTCCAGTGCCTTTTAGCTTGCTGCTCTTTACGATGGTATGTAAACAGGAGGAGAAGTTACAGTGGGAAACCGGCATGGCTCTGATAGCCAGCCACGGGTACATTGGTTTAGACCCGGATGGAGGCCAAGCGAGACAGCGCGTGCCTTCGGACCTGTGCGATCTGCAGCGCACAGCAGACCCAGGGCACAATCCGAGATGCAGGAGAGTGTTTCCCATCCCCTTCAATAGACCCTCGCATCCTAGAACATCCACCACAGGCACAAACAAAGATACCAAATGGAATGGAAACGGTTGGTTTCCTTCTGATTTAGCGCAATATTCCAGGAACTTGTCTGTACACAGTTTTCTCTATTCTTTAATAAGTTTCTTTTTGCTAATAATACAACCTTTAGATGACAGTAAAAAGCTTCATAAGGTCACATCACTCAGGCAGCCAGAGTCTTTCTCCACCAACCAAACGCTAGAGACTGATACAGTCACAGTTCCCCATCTGTCATGAGACAGAGATCTTACTAATGACAAACGCTAACAAACCTCCCGAAATCTGTAAAGCTCACAGCCTCCAGCTCCGCAGCTTCAGCCTGTCCAGAGCTCTCATATATGGATAGCTTACCTCTTTAGGATTGTACCGGAAATCTGAAGATCAGGTGCTCCATTACACGAGCGTAAATCAGAGTAAATCATCTCAAGCCCCAGCTGCACAAGCAGCAATGCTGCTTCCTCCCTGCCCTACCTAACAAAGTTGGTTACCACCTGTGAAGCATTAAACATGCACATGTTTATCAAGTTGTTCTAGGAAAGCACAGGAGGAAGACAGAAGAATTGGTATCTGGATTTTCTGTGATTTATTTGGATGTCTTTCAAAGCCTTCCCTCCTCATTTTCAGGTTAATTCCTGATGACCCAGCCTGTTTTCTAGCTTAACACACCAGATGACAGGATGTCGATTTTGCCTTGGTTATCCTTTGAAAATCATATTACACCTCCGTTTCCCATACCGCATTGATTGCTTATAACCTGGTATCTGGCACAGAGGTCGATATCTGCAGCAGGATCCTTTCCTGGCTGAAGCAAGGGGGTTTGTCCATAATGCGGGCAGGATTAAAAACAGGTCTCGTAAGGAACAGCAGGAACTCTTTGCTCATCCAGAAATGCTTGTAAGAAGATACTCAGCACTGAATAAAGAAACGAAAATGAAAGATAATATGTGGGGTTTGGCGGTTGTTTTTTAAAATCAGCATATACTTATGTGAATTATAAAATGCTTTAAAGCAGTGTAAATAGAATGCAGAGACATAGATGCTAATCCAAACACAGTTCAGGATACACAGTGAAGTATTCTGCATTTCTAGATAGGAAATTCAGGTATTAAATGGCAGATGTCAGTCAAGAAGCGACATGTCTGCAAGTTCATTTTAGGTGGAGAATTTTGTCAGACTGCTCTCACATGAAGGCAGCAAGCAGGCACTATGTGCTTAGCCTCTGAATTCACAGTGATAAGACAGTTAAATGAGTTCCTTCAGCTCTATGAAATGGCTCAAATTAATTAATGTTTCAACTTGCTTCTAATGCATGATAAGATGCATGCAGTGAGGAGTGAATTAAATGAGAAAAATGCGAAGGACTAATTATGTTTACAACGCTGTGCTGAAGAACAGCGAGAGAAGAGATCATTGAAGCACCAGAATCATCTGAGACCTATATTTTATAAGAGATTTTTTTCCCCCCCTCTCTTATTAACAAAAACCCAAACAGTGTGATTAGTCAAGTGGTACTAATGAGCTGAGTAACTCTTCTCTGGTAGCCTCTTGGCCATTAAAACTGGATAGTCAAAACCTAAGAGAATTCAAGTTTGTTAGAAAGAATTTGCTTATCACTGATACAGTATATCCTAAATACTGATGTTTAACCTGCTTCAGAAAGCTAAAGTGATATTGTTACCCCCATAAACAAGACAGCGCACACACACCAGAAAATAGCACTTGGCCCAGATCACCCAGCAAATCATTTAACACAGCTAGTAAAACCAAAGTCCTGCACCTCCAAGTCCTGTCCTCCTTTGCAAGGGAGTTTAATTGCTTTCCATGGATTACTGAATTAAAGGGGAAAAAGAAAATAAAAAAAGGGCAGGGGTGGGGGAGAGTGGAGGGAGCATGGTAGATAGGAGAAGGAAAAAAAAGAAAAAAAACCCCAGACAGTTCTTTGTTGTTAGAAAGACACAGCATTCATACTTGCAGCTCCCAGGGCTTCCTCTCCTGGAAACGTCCCCCAGCACCTCCCACCACTTGCACATGTGCTGAAACAGCTCAGGGAGGTCACTCATCCCGTCTCCACGCTCAGGACTAGCAGCTCACTTTCACCTTCCTCAAGCTGCCAACACAACACTAGCCACACTCCTCTCCTTCAAATTTGATTTTCTCTTGCTTTCCACGGCTGTTTTCTCTGGGTTCACCTGTTACACCCTTAAACACCTCCCTGGGCACCTCTAATGCCGCCATCAGCTCTATCACGGTCCTACTGCTCTCCGCAGGATTGGGCTCTTTTGTCCCAAAAGCTGAAAAACATGTGTGATGCGCGATCAGACTGTGGAACCGCTCAGATTTCTTTGCGACTTTTGGCAACGGGCAACCCCAGCGTATTGAGCAAGAAAACCACATGTTCTACTCGTACCTCCACTCCGCGGCTATCATGACATCAGCTCCCTTTAATCCATTAGTAAGCTTGTGAGCAGCGGTGTGCAGGTACAGTAAGACAGCTACAGCCAATGTACCACTATGAAATAGAAATTAAAATTTATCAGCCTTTCCACTAGCAGCGCCTCACTAAGAAATAAAATTTTACAATGCCAGTTGTAAGACTATCGTTAAAAGCATCTTTTCCATGACCTTGAGATTTTATCACAAGACAGCAAAACAAGTCTTTAAGAAATCTTTGGGGAAAAAGGTTAGGAGTAAATAATACGTCTTTCCGGGGAGGGTGTCTACAAGAATAACGCCCATAAAACACAGACACCCCCTCTCCACTAACACCAGCTTAATCTTTAATGAATTTTTTGGCTGCAGCGGAACCCATTTTTATTATTAATAAAGGTTTATTTTTATTGCAGCATATTCTCCAGCCTCCAGACCACATCCAGGACACCATAAAACCACTTAAGAGTACCCCTGACAAACATGTTTGTGAGATGGTCCCTATCTGCCCCGAGGCATGACTAAGCTAAACAGATAGTGTGGAAGGGCAGTATTATTTTCCCATTCATTTTGAGCAATGAGAGTTGGGATTTTCCTACTTATTTCTATGGAAATTACGTAAGAAATTATTTATTCATGGTCATGTACAAAGCCAGTTGCAGGGGCGGAAACAGAACCCAGAATTAATTCCCAGCTCATTTTTCTAAGCTTCCTTCCCTTTACACCCATCTTTTAGAATTCAAATTATATCTATCAAAAACATGTGACGAAAACGTGCCAAAATAACACACATCTTTCCCTTCATTAAGGAGAAGGGAAACAAGGCAATGAATAGATTCAGCAACTTCCAAAGCGTCACAAATGCACCATTTCCTTAGCTCCTGCTAACAGCCTTCTCCCCGGGAGCCCTGGGGTTGCTCACCACAGAGGTGTCTACGGGCAGTGCTCTGCGGATCACTGCTGGATCCCACCCTGTAGAGTGGCCATTGTACTCGGTCACTCCTCGGCAGCCCACAGTCACCGTTTGTCAGTGATGCTGGGGCGACACAGCACGGGAAGGTTTCCCGCTGCTTTGGGCTACCTTCACTGGGGCATTCTCCTGGCATTTGAAATAAAACAGTATCATTTCCCACACAATTCACACTGCTGCCCACAGTTCGGCTATGTTTCTGCCTGCCCTTTGTGTAGTTTTTACTCTTGAATGACAAAATCAGGACCCTGCCATTCCCCCCTGCCTCCTAGATTATTTCCATTTAAACTTGACCACTTAGCATTGTGTATGTGGTTGTTTTAACATTTCTCAGGGTACTTTGACCAATTTGTTCTCTAGAGACACTTCCTCAGGGCTGCCTATTTCTCTCCTTAAAAGCCTCTCCAGCATGCCAACATCGCAAGCCCACCAGTGGCAACCCCAGAGCTCCCAGCTCTCTGGGGAAGGTAGCTATCCCCTTCCTCCGGCAAGCCAAAACCACAGAAACCCGACCTCACAGGCACAGTCTTGTTTTGTTCAGGGTCACAAAAATCACAGACCTTCAAACCCCGCTCCACTGCTTCTGGCACTGATCCCACACAGTATTACCTCCCATCCTCCTTCTGAGGAAGAGAGTAAGGAAGGACTTCACCTTGAATTCCCCGTCTTGGTTTGTATGGCCAGCTCAGTACCCAGACGCAGCGACTGCTTCCTCTATTGCCTTGCTTAGGCAAAGGTCTCTATCAGGAGCGATGCTGGTTTTCTGCAACAGATGACACCATGGAGAGACGTTCCACGACACAGCCCAACACAGGCGATCTCTAGCTTTGTTGGTATCTGCTTGTTTTGGAAAGCTGCCTGTTCTATTGACATACTTCCTAGTAGACAACAGCATGCAACGCTCTTCTATTTTCAAACTAAATTTCTGCACAAGAGCCTCTTGGTGCTGCTCCCACCCTCTTTTCTAGTGTGTGGTCATCCTGCCTCTGGGTTCTTACAGGTCGCAATGTGAATAGCACCATGTAAGTAAATGCACCCTACAACCACAAGAACCACGTTTCAGCCTTAAATATCGCATTCCTCTGAGCAATAAAGCGTATAAGGTGACAATTCTCAATGCAAACACGGGCCTGGCTCCCCAAGACATCACGTTCCCTTTATATGCTTTATAGCATAAAAATACTGTCTCCTAACATCATCTTACAGGACTAGTCCCAAACTGGTCACCAGAAGAAAAATCATCAAGTAGCTGACCATTTTAATTATTTTGCTGAGTAAAACGCACAAACAACTCATCAAAATCAAAATGAGAAAAGTTGAAGCCATCAAGCCCTGCTGAGCATTTGCATGAGTAAAGCAATATGAATCCTGCACTGACTAGCGGAACCTCTAGCACTAAAGATAAAAATAATTTCCTCCAATTCTACAGGAATTGGAAAAACTGAGACTGGAATGTCCTTCAAGCAAAATGTCAGAGACCCATCATTCCAATTCCAAAACCAGTTCCTATTTCAGAGGAAAATCACAGAGTTGCCTCCTAAATATAGATAATTATTCTCAGAAATAACTGAAAAATTGCAGAGAACGGACTGCAAGTCAAAATGAGAAATGTTATTTCAAATTTAAGGGAGACAAGCTCAGAAGACCCATTAAGAGTTTATGCGGCATTAGGTTCACGCTTCTGTTTGAGACCATAAACTAACAACAACTATAGTCTATATAGTAAAGACATTATAAAATGCAACAGCATTTTGCATGGCTGAGACTTGTAGGTGCCCAGAACAGAAGAAAAAGATGGTCTTGATCTCAGGACATCTTGGGACATTGACCTGTTCCCAGCATGGAGCATCTTGAATAGTTCCCTTTCTATCTCCTCAGAGCAAACTTTAAACCTCTTCCCTCATGCCTCAGTCATCTTGGTTCAAGCTTCCTCTTGGCTCTCAAGCTGAGACAGGTTTTGCCTATCAGTCCCTTTCCATTCCAAAGAGCGATACACAGCGCTTCACTGAGACGTTGCGAAGAAAATGTACTGTTGATGAGCAATACAACACATTTTCTATCTGTTCAATATTATTGTGAAATACAGGAAGCTTCTAGATTTGGAAAAGATAACAATCTAATTCAGCCACTGCCCAAGAAAAACATCATATGTTACCCATCATCTTTTACTTTCAGTAGCCTTAAAATGCTCCCTGACCACAATTCTCAAAGGATGCTGCTATAGATAAATTTCCAGAATGGACACTGGAGACAAGAAAAGCATACTGTGAAAACGCATGTGTTATTTTTATTATCAGAATTGACAAAATCTCACTGTTAGTTTTAGAATAGCCTGCTAAAGCCATAAAAAACAGAATGATGGGGGACAGCTGCGTGTCAGTGCTTTGGCATCAAGTTCTCAGTACGGAGTATACAAGCACACATGCTACAGCTCTGGTCTCAAAGCTCACTGCAGAGTAATATCCTACGGAGTTATCTGTCAGGCTGCAAATAGTTCTTTTGCAGCTCCCCTGAAGAAGAGCGTTTTCTCATTCTAGTATATTGAACTCGTGTATGGGCCTGCTCATAAGAATGGCTAATGGCTCCTTTTAGCGCCTTCTTTTAAGCAGATGCTATTGAGTATGGGCCAACAGACACACTCTTTACTAGGCACGATATTGTCTTTGTAAAGGCACGTAGATCTGTTGCTGAATTTTCAACGTTCTTCATAGATCAAGAACAGAAAAAGCCATCTGCTAATCTGCTTGTGCTGCACACAGAGCCACTGCGTGTGCTGTTTCTGATGGTTTAAGGTTATGGCCTTTCTCTGCTGTGTGGGTAAAATACGCAACATGTCATAAAATCAGTTACATTGGGTTCTTTGTAGTTTACCCCACAGTGCCACTGCCTGCCAGGGGCTACCTGCTCACCAGCAGCCCGCAAAACGGCACAGTAACCTAACCAGCTGGAACGGTTTCACCAGACACTGCTATTGAGCAACGCCTGCCGACTGCACGGCTACCCGCTGTGCTGCCAAAAACAAGTGCTCATGCAATTCGCCTCCCTTCTTCTGGGCTTTGGCTTGTTCTTTCGAACTGGAATGTAAATGGCTCAGAAGGTACAAAGTCTCAGCAGTGGCAGTGCTGTCTGCAGGCAGTCACCCACATGTGAGAGAGCACGCAGACACACACAGGACAGGAAGAACAGCACAAGCCTTGACCAGCCTGCATGTGGCTTGAAAGACCCTGATCTTCTGCAGGAGAACCCATGCCAAGTGTAGATGATGAATACAGCTAAAAAACCAGATAGCACTGCCTCAGTCAGATGTGGCAAATAAAAGTAGCAGTGAACTGAACACATGTGAGTGAACTCCATCACTTTTTTATACAAGAAGATCAAATATTACTCCAAGCCACATTCTGATCTTCAGCCTTTTATTTCTTCATGCAAAATAAATCAAACCACCCATCTTGAGCTTCTGGTCATCATCAGAAGATAAATAGGAAGAAAAAGTAGAACACAAATATGAGTATTTCAGAAACTGAAGTAGAGCAGATGCATCCGGAAATGGGAGGGACAGAGAGGGAGGATTATTATTTTTCTGATTAGTTGCCTATCTCCAGCGACAACCTGAAAATCAGGCCTCTCCAAACTGTCTCTTGCCGAGTATCGCAAATCACTATGAAAATCTTGACCTAAAAAGCAAATGTGCATTTTTAAATAATTAATAGCATTCTCTAAATGGAATTTTCCAGCCCCAAATGAGATGTACAGCTGAGTTCCCCCGAGAACAGGTATTTATAATGGAAACATTGACACAACTGAGATGTTAATGCACTGAGTAGCAATGGAGTTTAGCACATGCTTAGTCATTTAATTCTTATCAAATTGGACCTGGTCCCACAAAACCATGATGACACTTTGCTTGTTTGCCTGCCCTCAATTTAAACACCTCTACAGCTTACAAAAAAACACTGCCAGTTCAAGAGCTTTCAAAGTCTAACATTAATAAAAACCACAACTTGATATGTACATAAAGAGCAAAGCTGGCACCCCACAAAAAGGGCTGCGCTCCGGCTGCCTCTGTTGTAACTTTGGTACAGGGATCTGGGAATCTTCCTCCAGAGCTATCATACCCCAATGACTTCAGAATCAAGGCAAGACCCCACCTGGCCTGGCCGCTGGGTGCTCTGCTTTGTCCCTCACATGTTGGCTCAACGGTGCATTTCCAAAAGAAGTAACACCTTCCCTTTGGTAAACAACCTTTACATATTTAGGGGCAAAACCTGCCTTTTGACATATATATGCATATATACACACACATAAAACTATTTACAGTATCAAAAGCAGCACAAAACACCTTTTGAAAGGCTGTAAGAGGCCAGACCCAAACCTGGACAGTATCATCATATTTTTTCCAGCTCTATAAGCGGCTCAGTAGGATCCGTCCTCACTGCATGTTGGGAGATGGGTAACCTGGACCTTTATTAATTGATGTTGCTTTTGAAACTGGATCTCCTACCTAAATCTTACACTATCTGGGTCAAAGCTGGACTAAAAAGTCTCCGAAAAGACACAGGACATGCTATAAAATGTATAAACCTACTGTTAGGACTTATCAAACGGGAAAGAATGACCAAGAACCAGGAAAAGATTCAGGGACAAATAAACTACAGGCAACAGTTGACCAAAGCATGTGATTACTTGGTGTAAGTTCCAGAGACATGAGTGAAACATCTCTTCCCTTGCAGGCATAGGACATTTTCATTGATTTCCATGAGATCATGAGCTCCTTCTCTGCGTTTTGTCGTGACTTAGACACATGTGAAGAGAAGTGGAACTGGCGATAAAATTTGAAGGGCAGAAGATAGAAAATTTCCACCAAAAAATGTCAATTTTTCAGCTAAAGATCAAAACCCTCTGCCCCAAACAATTAACAGCATATATACTCCCTACATTCAGGAATCAGAGGAGATTCCACCTTACATTAGCCATACTCCCATTTTAAAACATTTCCTGACTGTACCAGATTCGTCATCCTGCTCTCAACCACGGGCTAAGGCTTTTGGTTCAAACTACCTTTCCCACGACAAACCATGGTTTCCTTCTGTTGTCAAAAACAAAACCACCAATTCCTTCATGACACCTGAGATTAAATGGCTTCAATAGAGACATAAATGACATATTGACCCTCAGAAACATGGGTACAAAACTAGGTGGCTGCAAACATCTGTCTAGTCATCCATCATCCTACCCATTCTCTTCCCATTAAGATTATATGCAAAAATCTCCTATTAGCTCAAACGGGAAGAGGAGGAAGGCACTTCTGGATCTTGAGTATTCTTTTGTTTCCTTTCAGGAACACACTCTCATTTTGAATGACAACATTTAGCATTTCAAAGCCTAAGAGCACCGACTCCATCACCGTGGGAGAGACCAGGAGTTAAGTTATTGACCGAAAAAACATCACTCGTTTACAATAACACATTTGTATACTCTAATACATTATAATAATAATTCTTTAAAGTATATCACACTGACTGCAAGCAAGAAATTCCCTGAATGTCAGAGAAATGGTGGAAGATGAGTGAGGAAACTTCTACACCAGCATCACCTTGAACAATAAAATACATGCTGTAATATTTCCCAGTGGTACTCCGAAGCCAGGCAGTAAGAGAAAAAACACCCCACATTTTTTGACTTTTTAACATCAGTCTTTAACATACTTTTCAAAATACATTAGTGCCGCATGCCGTAGATAAATAAGAGAAGATTTAAAAAGCACAGCAAGGCAGGTTTTATTGTGATGTAAGGCCACAATATTTTATCCATCTGATGAGAAGAGAGAGAAGCTTGCAGCTACCAGGGAGAGCAGTTACAGACACATGGGGAAGGGGAAGGGCAGAACACAGCTCAGTGAAGCTGTTAAGCAGCAGGGATGCAGGTGGGGAATGGAAGGGGAAATACGTTTTCCCCCTAAATGTCCAGGTGGCTTCACTGGATATTATTAATCAGGGCAAGAGCTTTTTATTCCAGACAGGAGGAGAGATGACTGCTCTGTCAAAAACAAAATAAGGGACACTCAGGAAGGTGCAGGCTGCTGTGGCAGTGTGTGGGGTCCCTAAGCTGTTACTCAAACCAACAGGGATCAGCACTGGGGCCAGCTGCCTTTCAGCCTTGTTAGGCTCTCTGATGTCTGAGATGCTTTTCTGGTGACTTGGCCATGGTGGGGTGGAGGGGGACCCAAGCATAGCAGAGACCCCTGTGACAGATCCTGACAGTGACGCTCCCTTTGCTGCAACTGTCCCAAAGGCTGTGGACTAAGAGAGCTGCATTTACCCTACCCGCACAAGATATGTAACACTCCACAGAAAATGCTGCTAAAGGGGACAGCCTGCATCCTTCCCTATGGTATTTACACTTACAGAGCCCTTTACCCTTACTTTCTCCAGAATACAGAAGTATCGTCGAATTGAGAAAAATTCCAGGCACATTCCTCAGGCTGGAGAGATGCGAAACTAGCATCCTACAACCAGGCCAATGAATGGTGTTTGCTACACCATGAGATGCAGGTTTGTAGGTAACTACTACATACTTTCCCTGTGGGGAAAATGCTGTTTAATAAACAGCATGCTGCAGTGACAGAAGGCATATAACGTCTGTAAAGTAACAGCCCTGCAGAAATGACAGGCGAGAAAAGTTCCCACTGAACTCAAGGGCAGCTGCTAGGTCTCAGCACTTCTGAGAGACAGGCCACACCACAAAAGCAGTCATGAACCTTGGGAGATCAAATCATCCCTGGTCCTAAAGTTTTGAAACGCAGATGATAATAATAAACAGAGAAATAAGCAAGAAAATCTTTGCTGTGAAGGACTGGTAGTAGAATGCAATGAGGAGCTCATTGCTGATTATAGCAGCGACCAATCTCCCTCGTGAACCAGAGCGAATTATACCCATAAGATGAAGAAAAAGTACCTCTGTCTCCACTGACCTTATGTTGCACCTCGCTGATCCTCCACTATTTTACTTAAGGCACACATGGGTGTCATTGCTTGTGGGGACCTATCAGCACAATTAAAAATAAAAAAGGAAAAGAACTGGCAGGGAGGGGAAAAGCAAATGGTCATGCTGCCTCCAGAAATCTCTACAATTCATATTCATAACCTCCCTGGTCAAGCAGCCAAAGAACAGGTTAAAACAATAGGAGGCCACACGCTTTTACAGGAGTACTGCAAAAACAAGAACTGTACTCCAGCACCTAAGCTGGACTTCAGGGGTTCCCACGGCACCTCAGATGCAGGGCAGAAAGAAACCGGTCAAGTCACCTACTTTATCCAGGACTGGCAGGTTCTGGCTTCGCGTATCGCCAGCAGGGAACAGGCGGCTTACCTGGACGGCCCAAGAGGTACAGACATTGTGTACCCACATCTCCTCTCTTCCAGGCTGAAACAACACAGCCTTCTGAGTCACTCCTCGCACAGAAGCTATTCCATATCTATGGTAACACTTTTGTACTTGCTGCCCTCCTCTGAACCTTTTTCGGCTTTAATATATCCTTTAGAAATGAGAGGAACAGCACACGGTAATCAAAGTGCGCGTGAATCATAGATCTATACAGTCGTATAGTGACATTTTCAATTTCGCTCTCTATTCCTTTCCCAATCATTGCAAACATTTGATTTGCCTGTTCAGCTGCTGCTGAGATACAGGTATCCCCAAATGAGTGTGGTGAAAAGTTTTATTCTATGCCACTCTTAGAGTTCACCATGGGCAACGCTACAGAAGAAGAATGTTGTTATTTCAAAAAAAGAATGTTTCCAGGCAGACATTCTCCTACCTCTCTTTGATTTGAGTAGAAAGAGACAACAAAGATAATAACTAGAGCATTCCAAGCGCAACAAGGAAAAATACTAGATGACCCTCTGTTCTCAAGCCCGGACATAAGTTAAAACTTTTGGGGACAGAGGAGTGTCTGAATAGGCTGGCTCAACTTGCATCACTAATGGAAGTCGAAGGAAAAAAAAAAAAAAAAAGAGAGAGACGTAATGACGCTTCATTCTGTGCACTCCCCTGGTTTGTCCCATCCTCTGCCTTCTCCATACCCATACACCTGGTGTCTTACTCTGGGCTGTGACACAGAACACTTGCAATGCAGGCAGGGCAGAGCAGAAATGTGGCACACAGATAGCGTGGTCACGAAGGCACTCCCCAGCACGGGTGACCAGGCAGAGTGAGCTCAGATTTGCTTCAGATTTGGCATTCAGCTTCCTGCAAACAAATAACAAAAATGCTCACGTTGATATTCCCAAGCCCCTTGTCTGTGCCCTCCTGTGTGAAGCACTGCAGAGGTCGCTATGATCTATCAGCAGCATCACAGGGAACACTCTATACGGGTGCATGATTAACTATAACTGTTTTTACACCACTTATATTGATGTCATCCCCCAAGAGTCACAGTCACCAAGGTACACGACAATTTCCAGACAAGTTAATGCCATACTGATGCCTTTCATTTACAACCTTCCTGTCTCCGTACAGTGTGGATTTAGTTCCCTGCAGCCGAGGGATATGACAGAGCAATGATCAGAGAGTGCTAAAATTTGGCAGTGCAGAGACAACCTAATAAAAGAGATAAAGAAGCAACTGACAGAGAAAACAGTTCTCTGCTGAAGCATTTCCCATTAGTGCACGTAGGAGCCAAAAGCAAGAGACACAGAGCAGCAGCACTCTCAGGTGACCAAGCCCAGGAAGTGAGCGCTGAGAGCAGCACCAATAGGACAACATGAGAAACATCTTATTTTGCCAGATTTCAGCAAATTAATGAATCTTTTGCCATAGCTGACAGGCAATTTTCCTTCAACAGCCTGGTGTCCTAGCACTACCCCTTCCCAAATCTCGACAGCCCCTACACTCCCCACTGCTTGGGAGAGTCAGGCTTCATGAGATGGACATTTCCAGGGCAAAGAGCCATGCAGCCCGGACTCTGGTGCCAGGACACCAGAGGCTGCAGTGCCAGGGAACCAGCAAGAAGCAGACAAATGGATTGTCTTAGAGCCTTCCATAACTCTGTCCTCTGATGGGTCCCATCATGCACTCAGATCGGAGTTACTTCTCTCTGAAGGAAATTGAGGAGAAAGAAGAAAACCACCTGCTTTCAGCTGAAAAAGCCCTGCTTTCTGCGCATGCACCCTTAGTCCCGAGTGGGACCCTGTTGTGGTCCCTTACGCAACAGAGAAGTACAGATGGACCATAAAGTAGGAATAGATTATATTACTGTATAAGTTCGGAGTTCCTTTAAACCAACCTGAGCGACATAAAGAGGCTTTTCTGTAAAGCAGAATCCGGTCCATCAGTCTTTTTAATGCCCATAAGCAGGTGATAACAAGCTGCAGTGCACTTTACAGATGGCTGGCAGCATGTAATAAGGAGTAACACACTGTAAGTAGAGGCACTATGCTGGAAAGTCAAAGTGAAGCCATGACATGCTGTAAATTGTTAGAGGAATAATGCTTTTAGCAGCAAACTTTAACATCGGGTTTAGGTTATGCACCAGCTCTGGGCTTTCACGTAGGAAATTGTTGCTAACAAATGCAAGATTGTCACTTGGCCTTAAGAGAATAGTCAGGTCAGATGGCAAATATAAGGAAACTGTGTTATTTGTGCTGTTTTTAAATTAAGTATAGTAATCATTTTACTACACTCATTCAGCTCTTAGCCTGTTCTGGGTATGAATGCGATCACCATAAAGAGACATTACTCAGCACCAGAGAACCCCGATATTGTTTTCTCTGCCTCTGTGCCCCAGCTCTTGATGGGTTGTCTGGGATCTGATCCAGGTAAGGCCATCAGATCACCCAGTGTCTTCTT
>NW_010416762.1:54521-56250 GCF_000710305.1 Buceros rhinoceros silvestris | reverse complement strand
CATTCCTGCAAACAGTCAAACTCGGCAAAGAGAAGTCCAAGCAAAGTCAGTTCACAAATTCCTCGCGCACATACAGAAGAGGTACTAACAAAGCCCTCGGTGCTTCAAGGGACAGCGCTCTCCCTTTCATCCAATCCATCCCAACTTGCAGGACAAAGCACTGTGGTTTCAAGTTGTCCATGTATTTCACCAAGAATATTAAACACAACATATCCACTTGGTTTAGAAATACTTCAACTACTTCAGGTGAACTGGTTATTTCAGGTTTCTCTCAAGCAATAGCTCAGCTTCAGCTGAAAAAGCCAGCTGTGAACGCACCCAGAGAGATAAACCAGCTCGGTCAGATGGGGAAGAAGGGGCCATCCTGCATGTTCTCTAAAGGGATTGCTGGTGCCTTCAGCAAAGGCCAGCGCAGCTACTTCTCTGCCTCTGTGCACTCTCCACGATGGTTCAGTTGTGATCCTTCCTTTCAAAAAGCAGGCTCCTCTGTTGCCATAGGAGAAAATGACCTTCAAAAATCAACCACGACAAGTTTTTACAGTAACAGGGCCTTTGTTTTACGAGCTTAATCTTACCTACTGTGTAGACGTGTTCATGCTCCAAAGCTGTTACTGCCTGCAGTGAGGTTTGTTAAGGCTGCAGGATTTGGGTTCAAATGAAAAGGGCATCCTCAGTTTGAAAACCCCCTTACTGATTAATCCCACTATAAATAACAGTGGGCATTAAAATAAGAGTATTTTATATTAGCTCATTGGAAGCCTTCTTCCCATGGGTTTCCACCATACCATAGTCAGCATCAGTAACATTTGCTCACAAATTCTCCATGTGTGTGCACTTAAAGACTCTCCTCCTGTCGTCTGTGTGTTTCATTTGGCACTCTGTGGTGCATGAAGACAACAAAAAAAAGCTCTTCTTTCACAAATGGCCACAAAGTCTCAGCCAAAACAACTGAGACTGGACTTGCATGACATAATGAGAAGTGGTCTGCAGCTGGTCCCTAAAGCCGTAAGAAAGATTATGGTTTACATTTTATTATAATGATAAAGGAGAGCTGTGTTTCCTGGGAAATTTCTGATGGTCAACAGAGGCCCACTAGTCTGAAAAAAACTGTAATATGAGAAAATATGTGGCCAGACCAAAATAAAAAGCAAATTTTGACTGGATGTGCACATCTCATCCGCATGTCTGAAACCTGGCAACAAATAAGGGCTGGTATGATTAGTCCTCCAAGGGAAAAAAAAAAAACAAAAAAGAAAAAACCCCCAAACTTCTGATCTTCTCAGTGTGAAACTAGGCTGACAAATAAGACATAGCTTCCTGAACACATCGAGTAGTAATGTGTAATTTTCAGAAGTTACTTTGCCATTTGAAATGCTAAACTCTGTTGACTTTCAGTGAGGATTATCATCAAATTTTCATAAGGACTTAGGAGTTTATGTACCGTTTTCCTAAGTCAGACTATTATGGGCTTGAAATGAAGTGCAATGATGCAAGTCCATAAAACTGAGTTGCTTTACTACTGCTTAGAATGAAGCTAAAGGATCCCAAGCCATCTCAATAGCTGTGGAAAAATAAACGCAAGAATCTATCACACTAATTAACCATTTCAAATATTTTGTTCTCCTAATTTCCTTGCATAAATCTAAGCACACTCACCAGGTTTTCACAAAGAAATTAGCGTACAAATCAGAGTGCATTAAGACAGATATTCTTAAAAACCCAGCACACT
>NW_010416762.1:32344-54400 GCF_000710305.1 Buceros rhinoceros silvestris | reverse complement strand
TCTCTTTCCCAGCTGCACCGCATCATGCAAATCTATTAGCTCCATACGTTATTCTGGCACTGCTCTCCTAGTGATGGCTTACAAAGCATTTGGCAGCAGCAGAAAGAACCCCCAGGGAACCTATTTCCTTCTGATATCATTATTTTTTTGATGCTATAAATGAAGTATTAATTAAAACAGAAGAACACAGCTTGGAGAACCAAGAGAAAAGGACATGCATTAAACCTTGGTCCATACTCTGGGCAGCTCACAGAACTGAGATGTCTCAAGCCGATGATGAAAAATTAAGATAATGAAATGGTAGGTCACATTATGAAACGTTTTCCCACGATTTCACCAGGGACAAAATCTAATATGTGCCATGTATTTGCAATTCCCATTTAATCTACCTGTTCAGTCAACAGTAGTCAGGGGCAGACCGGAGGCGTACAACTGAACAAACCACCCAAGTTGTGCAAACAATGGAAAGGACCACGGGCAGCAGCATCTCCCTCAGCCACAGCCAAGCGCAAACTGAGCTCTTCTGACACACCAGAATACATCAGTGCCCAGACTGTTTGTCTGACAGTCAGTTTATAAAATTAACAAAATCTTAAGCCACAGTTTCAAATTAAACTGTGCTCTTACCTTACGCCACCCTTCAAGCTGGCCTGAAAGATAGCAAATTGGGTCAAAGTACAAATAAGCGATAATGAAACATAAGTTGTTGATAATAAGAGTACTCTAGTTTTCAGCCCTACAAAACTGTGTTTCTAGTTCACATGCTGGAAAAAAAATAATCTTCTGAGGCAGGTGCGGCTGTAACATACTTATCTTGTTTAAGTCTGGGAATTAAAAGCTTTTTGGTTATCGGTACAGCAAACAGCAGTGCTTCTCGAGCCCTTAATCTTACTGCAGATCTGTTTTCTGTTGCTAAATTTCTCTACATCGTGATTTTCCCCAATCTGATTTACCAATGAAACTGGTCTTATCAAGAGATTAAAACAACACTGTGAAAAGGTGCCTATGCTGGGGGGGGGAGGGGTGGGAAACACAGCACCAAACCATATTTCAGAGTATACTTGGGAGAAGAACACGTGTACTTGAACAGGCGGCTCTCCAGGGGCAGAAGGAGAAATATGCTCTGAACCAATTTGTCACATAGATAATAAAAAAAAAAAAATAGGATTTCACTGGACTTGCCATTTCAAGCCTAGCTGGAGTTAAATCCAGTTAATCAACAGAACACACATTTTACCACAACCCCCCCCGCCAGAAAACATAGTTAAAACCTCGGTGCATTGCTACTCATAACAGTGCAGTTTTAAGAGATCTAGATTTAAAATCTAGAGCTGTCTTAAAAGCACTGGTCACTCCTGACCTACCTGACAGTTTCTGTTCCTTTCAGCCATTTTTCTTGAACCATCTTTATCTCAGGCTCCACTCTTCTTTTTAGAATCAACCTTTGCTAATTTTTTAAAGTTTTTACTGTTTATTTTCACAAACATGTGCCCAATGGTAGACAGATGCCTAAACAAGGATAGATTTTTTTAAAGGAAAACCAGTCAGCAGTGACAAGTGCTGGAACCACCCAATGGCGGTGTCAACACCACTTTTTAAACCTAAGCCTGTGGCTGGATTTCACAGCGGAGCTGATAACATACCACTGAGCTTGTGATATAATTCAGCTTTAACTAGCCATCTCCCTGTCACTTCTTAGAGCAATTTGTCTGTAATCCATGTAAATTCATTTAATTACAGAATCAGTCAAATTAATGTAACCACATATTGACAGCGTGGAAGTTTAAATAGCTCCAATTCTAATCATAAATCTATACAAACCTCACCAATGGACCTGCAAGACACAACCCACAGTTAGGAGGACTATGACACACTAAGTGGCAGCAAAATAAAAGAGACTGTGATCACAGCATCCTTCATTGTTTGGGCCCAGAAGAAAAGAAACTGGGGAGGTAGAAAACCTCATAAGCCACAGATTCACTACAAAGCCTCAGTCTTCTTCAGGCATTTTAGTTACAGCTTGGATTAGTGCCTTTACTAATCTCTGTAAAATAGCAATCTGTTATGTCCTAAGGACTCCAAAGCACCACTGTAGCCCCTTTTATAATTTCAATTATCCATCCAAGAGTGGGTTATAATTCTTCATTAATGTAAGATCAACAGGGTCATCACCATTTCAAACAGTGTCAGAGGCTGAGCCTGTTAAAAATACACTCAGATGTTTTATCAAGAGCTTTTCTTTAAACAGGAGCAGAGTGAGCAGAGAGTCCCTCTAGGTTATCTAATCCTCCAGGCTTCCACTTAAATAACTTCAATAACTTTATCTAGAAATTAGACTGGGTAGTACCAAGTCATAACACTGACTTCAAACAAAAGAAACAAAAAAATACATACATTATCAATTATGATCTAACCAGAATCAGGAACGTATCCAGATATCATCTGATTTATCCAACACTGCTCCTGACAAGTCTTGTGTGACAACTTCAAGCTAACCAAGCTGGAGTCCCAAAGTAAAGTGATAGATGAAGAACCTACTAATCTGTAAGAAAGATGTGCTGTTTCCAGGCTAATATTAACTCCTCGTCTGAAAAGGAATAGAAGGATTTGAGAGTATAGATGATTGATGGACAGAGACCAAGCTACTATCAGCCTTCTAAGTAGAAATCTTCTTCTTTCTTAGATTACCTGATGTATCTAATCAAGAAAGTGTCTTGCTGGGCAGAGAACACAAGCATGTCCCTGCCTCCTGCAGGTTAAACTGATGGTTTCAGCACCACTCTCTCCCCCATTATCTTTAGTCTCTGGTGCTGCAAAAGCTTGCCCTTGTCCCCATTGCTTAATCCAGCAGGAGCTGCGGTTCATAAAATGTGGTGGGGTTTTTTTTTGTGTCTCCATGCTGCCCTTTCCCCCCGTCACTTCTATGCGTTTCATATCCTGGTGCAAATTCCACCCTGATAAAGTCAGACAACTTCCATTGAGTTGCCGTGCCAGAAGACAATTTCTTGAAATACTGGAAGAAAAGCTTATATTACGACAAATCCTCCTTGATCACAGAAATACTAATAAGCTATAAAATTTGTTTTAGTGGGACCAAATACAAAATCTCCCCTTGTCTCCTTGATTTTCATACACCTACAGCTTCACTCTCACAGAGTCAGCCTTCCAAATTAACCGGCATCCTCTGTTTCCATTTTGTTTTCTCACCATCAAAAACAATGTAATTCTTTAGACTGTTGGACTAGTGTGAGAAGACTGATTTGATTACATGTAAAATGGCTATTTGGCAATATTTTTAGCACCGAGGTAATGTTTTTTCATAAAACAATAGGACAGATTTAAAAAAAAAAGAACCCGTGCCCTGAATTTCTTTGCTTTACACTAGAAGAGGATTGTTTTCTGTTACCAAGACAGGATGAAATACAAAAGACTAAACCAAGATGATGGCTCCATCTGAAGAAACACAGTGAGAGTAATTTTTTTAAGTGGAAATCATTCTCTATTTACCAGACCATCTACTTGAGACACCCACTATTTTATTACCCCCTTGGGGCATGGGACACGGGATATAGATAAAGCGAGGCAGCATAATGCTACATCACAAACCAGGAGGAAGAAAACTGGCTTATAGAGCTTCGTATTGTTTTTCTATGGCATTTGTAATCCAAGGTTCTCAGACTATTCCAGTTATTAAGTATACTTGATTTCTGGTCAATTATAAACACCTTGCTCCCACTATTTGTACCCCATTTCCCCAAAAAACCCGAGTGATTTCTCAAAGCACACACAGTAACAAGCTACTGGGAGGGTCTAGCAATACAAAGGGCTTGCACTCCCAACTATTTTCTCTCATAGTATAACGTATCATCTGTAAAAAAGGTATAGTCACACTGCAATACGTTGTTACAATCAGTTAGATCACTGTTTACATCTGGCAGTGCTTTGCAGTTGTTAGCATCTTGCTTACGATGAACCTAAGGAGCTATTTGATTAGAATCTAATTTTGATTCATGCAGTTACAATTGAGGTTGTATCTACTGCATAACTATAGAACACTTTGTATTTTCCCAGATAACACTGAATTTAGGTCTATTGGGATTTTTTGTGACTTCAAGCATTAGATCCTAGAATTTCAGGATCTAGAAACCGAGCTCAGAGGAATGTTTTGACCTGAGTTTTCACATAATGCATGTTGGGCATTTGCTTTTGGCTTGCTTTGTCACATGCCATGCACAGTGCCCCACGGAACTTTGAAGCTGACCCTGCAAAGCACCACCTGAATTTAAAATCCTCTATTTAAAAAAAAAAAAAAAAAATCAACAAAAAAAACCCCCAACCATGACTACAACACCAAAGAGACTGACAGAATCACTTGGCGCTCTCACCGGCCAGCTATCAGCAGGAGAAAGTCCTATGCTCACCTTTTCCTCTGCACCTCTTTACTACAATAAGTTTTGTAGGAAGGTTGAACGTCTCCTACCAGCTTAGGCACAAAGAGGTGCTTCCCCTTTTCTTGTGACTATGGTATTTTTGACCAAAACATGAGAACTGGGTGCTCTCATGTGTCTGCGGTGCCCAGACAGGTGTCTGTGGCTCTTTCATAGGACACCTATAGAGAGCAAGTCTAGAAAGGACATAAAGGCCAGTCTTACTCATTCTCTGTACCATTCCAGTAGCAATAGTACCCATTAATTTTTCTCAAAAATGTGTCTACCCTGTTCTTAAAAACCTGTGTGTCAGTAGTTGCTGTAGCCCTGCCGTTAGAAAGCCTTTCTCACTGTCCAGTACAGATTTCCTCCAGCAGAGTTCAAGCCTACCACTTCCAGTATACCACACACGGCGCATACCTTCTTCTCCGAGGCAGCCCTTTCGTTCCGTTTGATGAACTCTCACAGCTCTGCAGTTGTCTTGTCCCTAGATTAAACAGAGTAATTTTCGCAACCTTTCCTCACTGCTTGTGTTCTCCAGATCTCTGATCTCCATTCACTCCAAGACTCTGTGTGGGGCCTGGAATGAGACAAAATGCTCCAGCTGTGGCCGTACCAGTGCCAAACACAGCACAAAGGTCGTTTCCGGTGTTCTGCGTGGTATGGTCTTGTTTATGTTTCCTTGCACCACTTTGATAGCCCCAACTGGTGTTTCAGCTTGTTATCCACTATAACCCCACATTCTTTCTTGAGAGACTGCCTGCTAGCCGTTCATTCACCTTTCCATCTCCCAGTTTATACCTCATCACAGGACTCTGCACCTGTCCTTGAACTGAATCCCACTTCATTCAAATGAGTTCTT
This sequence comes from Buceros rhinoceros silvestris, assembly GCF_000710305.1. Lineage (NCBI taxonomy): Eukaryota > Metazoa > Chordata > Aves > Bucerotiformes > Bucerotidae > Buceros > Buceros rhinoceros. The sequence goes on along the minus strand of NW_010416762.1, from coordinate 49,111 downwards.
CTAATTGTCAAGATTCTTTTGAATGTTAATCCTTTCATTCAAATGCCTGCAGCCTTTCCAGCTGAGCATGGCCTAGAAATGCAATATGCGTATTTTCTAGTTCCTGGCACAAACTGCTGCTCTAAGTACTGATGTGCACTAGACCCACTCCACCCTCCCAAGGAAACCCACACATTGCACCCTCCCCATCTGACAGAAACTCAAACACCTACTCTTCAAGATTCTCCCCGTTGTGTCACCCTGTGTCTTTATCTTGTTCCTGAGAACGTCATTCGAAATAGTATCAAGAAGCATTCTTCCAGTGAAGATACAAGTTGCCTCTGCCTTATTGACACAGTCTGCTACCCTAACGCGGAAGAAAATTAAGATTGTTGTCATGAATTAATGCTGTTGGCTGTTTATTAACACAACATATTTAAGACAGTTTGTTTTAAACTTTTTGTCCCACTGCTCTAAAAGTTTAACATCTTTGCTTCTCCCCCAACCTCTCCTGCACCCATTTCCAAAGCTATTTCAAATGCTGTCCCTCTCTGGTGCCCATTCTTCGCCTGCTCTGAGAAGCAATTCCCACTGGCTCTTATCCAAGCTGGCCATTCCCCTTTCAGCTCTATCTTCTACTTGTTTTCTCCCTATTTTAACCTGAGCTGTTACTCGTTCCCACCAAGGCTAGCCGTAGCACTTGCCCGATCATTGCTAATTTTTCTTTTCAATTAAGCCTATGAAAATGAAAAACAAAAAATCCACAAACCCACCATTAAACAGGTTTCCCTGATATCAGGATACCTCGTTGTTCAGACAGAATCTTTATTCTGATTTGCCAGTCATCTCTAGACAGTACAACATCACCTTTCTTCTTTACCCAGAAACTTTCTGCTGGCCCAGCTCCCACCACATCGAAGCTACGTGAAAAACCCCTCGGGCTCTGTAACCCACCTCCTCCTCCTTCACCTCCTCCACCCACATGCAGCTTCCTTTCATAGCATCATTCAGCAATGTGATTTATCCCACTCAATCTCTGTTATAGCTAATTAAGCCATCTTTCTGATCGCACATAAAAATGCTTAGGTTCTCCTGCTACAAGCAGCAATCTTTTTCAAGAGAAAAAAAATTGCTTCTAGAACAAAATCTCTATGCAAGCCATCTACTCTAGGAGTCCAAAGTAGGGTTTTAGGAGCCAGAACCTCAAAGCACCTCAAGCATCAGTGAATTAAGTTCTCCTATTACTTCACTCCTGATAATACACAATGAAATTTCCTATAAAACAGTATATAAGCTGCTTTCTTTGTTATCTTTCCTTATCTGTAGCATTTAAACCATTCATATTATTTTCTTCACTAATGTGTAGATTTGCCAAAATTACTTTGACAATTTTAATTAAAATAAGATATTTTTTCCCAATAAAACCTTTCTCTCCACTCTATTTTAACCCTAAAAAATGTGAGAATCAAAGGCTTTAAAAGCCTTGTCCATGACCAACAGTCATGACACCGCTGACCAAAAAATAAATAAATAAATCTTGAGCCAATCACGGTAAGCGGCTGTCAAATTTTAAAGGAAAATGGAACTGAAGAAGTTTAATACCTGAGCGTTTGGTGTAACTACCTTTGCCCTCTTTTCCCACAATTATCTAATCTTCTTTTAAATTAACTTCTCCTTCTGCGTGTTCACACCAGCACGTCCCCCTTTAGGAGCACTCACCCAAAGAGCACACAAGGACTGCCACAGTTACCAGCTCTTGGGTATAAAGCATCAGTAGCAGCTTCATGTCAAAAATAAAAAGTTGGTGCTCGTCTTGGGAGGGATGGCCTTTAGCTCCTGTGGTGTCCCACCAACAGGGCAGCCAGTGAGGTTTGCTATCACCTCAGAGGAGACACAGCACACTTCAAAGGACCAAGGTCTCTGTAAACTACCTTCTCAAAGGTAGTTTCAAAGGTACCTTTCCAATGCCCTACTGCAAGGCTCAGTGCCACCAACATCCTTGACACAGCACCTCTCCTCTGCTGTTCCAAGTGGACCTCCTCTGCCCCTTCCCTCAGCAAATTGTACTGCTACCAACAGTGTTATCAAGGAAGAAGCAGCACAAACTGAAATGGAAATGCTGATGGAGAAAAGCACAGCAGGGCAAATGCAGGCACTGAACCTAGAACCTCTGTGTCCCTAGAGCACCTCCTGGGAGAGCACAGCCTGGTGGGTCCGTGACCCTGAGCAGGGAGTTTCAGTGGGGGTCACATATTGTTGCTGCTAGCAATAAATCCCTGCATTAACAGTACGGCAGGATCCTAGGTTAGGAGATCATAGTGCACCACTAGCCCTGGTAAGCCTGGACAGGTCTTTTCAGCTCCATCTGGTGGGCAAAAAAGCTGCTTCTGGGCGGTGACTTCCCACTCCCTTTTGACAATTATTGCTTTTACGAGAAAAAGAGATTATTAAGTGAGACTGTCTTCATTAACAGCAATTTTTGCTTCTCCTGTGAAGAAGTCAGTTTATAAAGAGTGAAATGCACCACTGCTGGTTGGGATTATTCCCTGCACATCTCTTTCTATTTCCACGTATTGCAGTTACTGAGGAGCGTTAACCTTCACGGGTCCCAGACAATTGAAACTACCATCCTAAAAAACAGTCTATATTTACAGTCACCACTCCTGGGATTCAAAGTACCCTGGTGATAGCAGTCATCAAGCAATGCATGAACAGCTCCTGGGCAGAAATGGAGCAAACCCACAATTCCTGCTAGTCAACTGACTGCTGTTACTACTGTGCATAACTATAGCAGAGTCCCTGGGCTCAGTTTCTTCAGTCACTACCCAGGGATTTGATTCTGCTTGAAAGAGTGGAAGAAGTTATAAATTGCACCCCCACTGTGCGTGTTTCCTCAATAGAGGCCTTACCTAGCTCTGCCCAGCAAGATGGATGAGAAGTAAATGAACCATAATAGGAGCTCATGACAAAGAATTCAGCAACTCCTTGAATTTGTCCTTGTCCTCACATTTCAAAAAAATATAAACATTTCACAGGAAAAAGATCCATGGTCCAATGAAAGGCAGGAGGCTATAATACACGGCTCCATTTAAATTAATGATGGATCTCTTTTGTTCATCCCACTGACAAGCTTTGGAATCATTTTTCATCCTGTGTTGTCAGATTTTATACTTGAGAAACAATAGAGGTCTATTAATGGAACTAAGGAACAAGATAGTCCCAGCCATTTTGTCTATACACCCTAGCTAATGACAGAAGCAAAAAGAAAATGTTTAGTTAAGTATCTTTGTCTGCAAGCTGGATGCAAACCAACAGCATTAATAGCTCTGCTTAAGACAGACACATGGACTAAACCCAAGATTTTATCTCTGTAATTGTGATTACAATAGGTTTCTAGTCACTGAAATATGTGTCCCAGTTTAACAAGGTCCCTGCTGTCACTATTTTTTTATTCTTTTGGTGAAGTTAAAGTAATAAATAGCTCTGCTCTCTCGATTTCTGATTTTAAAAGAAACAACCCTAATAATATTGCTGTGGCCTTTTCAACGTCAGAGTTCCCTTCTGTTTTTATCCTTTCTATTACAAATTAGTTAATTTATTACAAGACAATAATATTTCTCCAACTCACAACCATTCACTTGAAATAGTAATTGAATTTAATTAATTCTAGTATCAAGTTATTTCATTTAGTGCTGAGTAAAAATGGTTTCCTATCAAGCAAATATGCTCCTTCTTAGGCTACATTTAGCCACTATCATGACCAACACTTATTTTGATTTAATTCCTAAAGACGTAGACTTAGCTCATCTTAGACTTGTCATAACAAAATATTTTCTAAAGGAGGATACGATCCCTACTGTATAACCCATGGGGTAGCTAAGGCACAAAGAGATGAAGTATTTCACCTCTGCAGAAGAAAACAGGAACCAAACACAGCTGTGTAGGCTTCTGACGCAGTACTACAACCCAGGACGTGACGCAGACCCTTCACGGACTCTCTTGCTAACGCTGCTTGCTACACCCGTGTAAAAGCTGCTCAGTTTGCAAAGGCTTCTACCGGCAGCTCTGAAAAAAAGAACAGATTCTTTTTCAATTCTGCTACAATTTCTCCTTGAGCTCACATGGTGGACCCCTCCTGGAAAAAAGGGGCTGTGCCTCTTACTTGCTCATTAATTGACATGCAGCTGTTTATTACCCATCGTCTCTATGTTTCTCAGAGGAGACAGGCTGCCTAAATATGCAGGTATGTACTCATATGTGAACAGCACTGATGAGTTGCATCATCAAATTTTACTTGTCTAACCTAATTGAATCCATCCCAGACTATAATAACACTAAAGAAAAAGAAAAAGAACTTCACAGCCTCTGCTCCCTCTCCCTTTTTCATAAAATCCTCAGCTCTGAGAGCAATACACCAGGGCAATATCTGAATGCTACAGTGCACAGATGCAGCCACACAGAAAATTAGAACTGCTCCAAAAAAAAAAAAAAAAACAGCACATAGCTGCGTCAGTACCAGCTCAACAGTGGAAAAGTACTTCATCTGCTTAGCCCCCTTTCTACTCTGTTGGTGACGTCAGTCAGGCACTAATGAAAGCCCAATTAGCATATCACCTTGTGTGTTTGAATGTGCAAGTGGAGCAGCTGATGATTCTCTTCTGAGATTTTAAATAACCACCAAAGCTGAGCCAGATCTGCTGCTTGGTAGGAAAGATTTAGCTTCATAACATACCCAGTTCCCTATGCAACACAAACAAATAAATGTGCCAACACAGGCAAAAAAACCCAACAGATGCATTTCTCCAAGGAAGGAAACACAAACCAGCTTCAATTTTGAACAGCTTTCATTTAACCCTTAATCCAGGACAAAGGGTTTAATTTCTAATTGAGTTTGAAAATGTCGTTGACTATTTTTGCAGAAAAATCAGGGTACAGACCTTGGTGAGCTTTAGGAAAGCCAGCACCCTCGCTACCGCCCTGTCAATTTTTCAGATGACTGACTGAAAAGCAAATAGCCATGGGACAGAAAATGCACCCTTCTGCTGTAAAAGTGCACCCAACATAGAAAAGAAAGGGCATCTGCAGACATTTCACTTCAGCCGTTGACTGGAGACTTTGATGGGGACTTAGTTTAGGGGTCTATGACTCTGTGGCTGCCATTTAGCCACCAGCGTCCAAGAGAGAACAGCAACGTACGGCTCCCACCCCATCCTTCTTACCGCAACACCTGCTCCCAGCTATTTGTGCCGTAAGCACAGATGTGAGCACTGCCATCCAGGGAGTCACAAGTCACTCTCGGTACGGCAAAGCATCAGTAATTAGCACCAGATTTCAGTCCTGATCAAAATGAATAGTGAGGAAGGAGGTGAGATGTGAGGTCAAAGAGGCAATGTAATATTGATAGAAAAGAGTGGAAAAAAATGACAGGCCTGTATCTGTAGCAACAGGTTCTCCCTTAAACTCCCTGTATGTGGACTGAAAGCAGGACCAGAGGCTGCTGCCAGACCTTAAAGAAATGCTAAAGGGCACCACTGTTTTGCAGCATTTGGGGGCTAGAAACTGGGAAATCTGTCTTTGTCAATCCAGCAGCACTGACAGGAAAACGAAAGCATCACACAGTGCTCTGAGTAAGAGCTTCAACCCTGACCTAGATAGAGACTATCTAGAAGAAACAGGAATTCAAGTCCAACTAGACTTCCTTGGAATCTCTGTTAAATCACAAGGTTCAGCTGGTTTTGTAATGTGCTAGTATTGATCATTCTGCCTCTATAGAAATCAAACCTCGAACACAACAGAACACACCAAGAGCACCCCCTCAATTCCCACAGACTCTGAAGAGCTTCTGCCTGCTGCCTTCAGGTCACGAGTCTTCCTGTCTGACCGGCAGCCTCAGGACATAAAACAACCTGTAACCATCAGTGAATGCTTCACATACAGGCAGAACCATGACAGTTTTAAAAAGATTAAGTTAAATGAGCTCTTGCCATTGAATGGTTTTCAGCCTCGATCCACACTCTGACTCACGGTCAATCATATCAACAGGTGCCAGGTTTTGCAGAAAAAAAGGCAAACAAGTCAAATAGGAAGATGATACTGCATTTAGATCTTTATTAAACATGGCTGCAGTGTGTGCAGATATAATTAAAGCTGAGGCTTTGATTTGGCAAGCAGCCTCTATAAATAGTCTTCTGTTACACTGTTCTCTCTCCTCAGTGCTCCATCAAACGTAAGAGATGTCCTTCAACTCTTCCCCCACCCCTGGGATAATCAAATGTTTTATAGTTCTGCAAACCTTAAAACGGCCAAACACTACAGCAGTAATATTTAGGTAACTCACTGTGGGAAGAGAGGGAATTATTTTCAAGCTGCTTTTCTCTCAGGAGCATCTTCCATTTTATTGCCTGGGGTGAGGAGACTAACCAGGGAGCCAGAACAGAAGAGCAGGGCCCCGTTCCCAAGTGCAGAATAAGAATATAGGCTCAATATCGTGGCTCCTTCCAAGTGGTGATCTATCTTGTAAGTGATCTATGGGAAAAGAAGATAATATTGAAAAACTTTAACGCTGGAGCTCGGTACTTCTTGCCAGCTGACACATTTCATCTCATCATTTCCCATGAGAGGTATTATTTTGCTAATTATGTCTAATGATTTTTTTTTATGGTAGAAATTTTCCAAAAGATTTTACATTCATTCCCTCAGCACTGAAGGAACATATCATGTTGATCTAACCCTACATTTAAGTTTTGTAGCAAACAAAAAGGGCACAAACAGGTTTTTAAAGAAATCCACAGATCAACAGAAATTTTCAGTTCTGCAAAAAACAAATCTGTTTTCTTCTGAAAACTTTACTTTTTGAAAACTTAAAAGTAAAGCAGACCAGAAATATGACTTGCGCTGACCCCTTTTAGCTTCCAATAAACTCAGTAAACAACAAAAATATGGAAAAGGAACACCAGCTGCATAAACAACAAAAAGTAAAGTTGATATCTAATGCTACTTATTTTACTATTTGAAACAGCATCCAAAAATCAGCATTTTTAAACAATCACTCTGTAAATTAGAATACAGGATGGTCTCCTTGTAGTATTCTCACACTGGAGAAGATTAAAAAGAGACATATTCTTTATGAATAGATCAGTTGGCAAAACAGTTCCAACAAAAGGGTGTTTGAATGGAGCAGCAACCCCAACTGGATCTGATCTTTGTTTCCTTCCCAAACAGCTTTACAGTCTCTAAATCCCCCAGAAATACCTAGGCAAGAGCAAAAGGAACAGCAAGAACACAGCTGAGATAAACATCGTAAGATCTTCTCCCCAGAGTGATTTAGAGACTTAAGGTAAAAGAGCTGCACAAGGGCTCTTGTCCGTTTTCAAGTCATTAACACCCGCACAGAGTGGGAGCGAACTGCTACCACATCCCCAGGCAGTGGTTGCTGACTTTCCTCGTGCACCAGTGGCTCCAGCTAAGCTTCCATAACGCCTCAAGTCTGCCTGCCCCTAACGTGCCCTGCAACAACACACAGCCAGCTACACCCTCCCTTATTCTACACCCACCTAACAATTAATTCCAATAATCAGCAGTTTCATCCAAGTACAATGAAAGGAGAACTGAGCTTCTCCTTTCAATACTGATCATTTGCGACCTGTGCTGGAGAATTCCTGCTTCCTCTTCCTGAAGGCTGGATAAGGCGAATGTGAAGTACTCACTTCTCAAATACCACTACTTACAATGACTAATCTGAATCAATAAAAGGGACGCAATTGATTCTTTATGCACTTCCAGTGGCTGCCCTTGTCAATGTACAGCACACGACATTTTGAAAGATCATGGGGTTCTCTGTTTGCTTCCAGAGAAAACACTTATTTCACATAATCTTGCTTCCACAAAGTTATTTTTCAATTTTCTTCAGTCACTGCTATGCCTGCAGGAATGTCTGATTATCCATAAAATGCCTTCTGACAGCTCAGATTCATTACTAAATTACCACATTTAAATTTTTCATGTGCACAGGGCAATTACTTTTATGAATGACTGCCAGCAACATTTCACTAAATCTGAATGAATTTTTAAAGGCTTCTAATTGCCACTTAGATGACCCTATAACTTTTGTTTTAAAGGTTTTAATTTTTCAGTCGTCGTTACCTGTGTGCAATGCAAATGAGTTCCCTCTCACATCTTCTATCACTGAAAATTATTTACATCAGAAACAAAGAAATATGAAACTGGTTGTGCTACATAAGCAGTTAGACTGCACAGTGCAAATGATTCATAGCCAAAGTCTTGAGCTTGAATTATTATCTGTAACCTTCATTTGGAGCTTTTGCGTCAAGTTGCGTTACTCATTTGGGTTTTGCCAGGGGAAATTAATGAATACCAACTTGACAGACACCTTAAAAAAAAAATCTAAATCTTTCAAGCAGTTGGGCCAAACCAAACCTTTAATACGTCCAGTGAAAGAAAAGGGGAAGGTGTGCAACAAATGGGTTTTTTAGCCACTGAAATTTAAAAAAGCACAGCTACAAACAAGCGTTCAGAGAGGTGAGCTTCTAATTACACCACTGAGACAGGTGGAGTTCTGACTTGTCTCCCAGCAGAGTGTCATCAGGAAGTTTCATTAAGACAGTCTATTTTTTATGCCAAGGTTGTTAATGAAAGCGATAAACAAGATCAGAAAGAAACTAATCATTGATTAGTTTCCCAACGAACTCCAGCTAGACTGACATTTCTCTTTGAAGTGCTACCGGCCATGTCATACCCTTCAACCAAGTGCTTGCCCACTTCAGAGATTTTTCTATTTCTCTTTCCATTATCCCTGCTCCCTGTTCCCAGTTTGCAGAGAGGCATCAAATCAAATGTTCCCTTGAAAACCAGAGGGCTCCTTTACTTCTTCTGTCTGGAAAGCCAAGGGTGAGTTTAACAGGAAATAAACAGAAATGTATGTCTACAATGTCTTCTGAAAAGTGTCACGAAAAGTCTGGAAAGCAAACCCCCCTGCTGCAGGAAACATGAAGGCAGAGCTCCAAGGAGAGCCGGTGAGAGCTGGCAGGTTAGGACACTGCTGAGAATGCTTGTTCAGGTCATCCACAGTGTGCACGGCAGCCTTTTGGGCAGAAAACGGGGGGTATCCCAGGCGAGACACGGAACACAGAGGTAGCTGTATCAATGACAGGATTATGGCACTGAGATTCGAGCACAGACGTAACTGACTCAGTTGCAGATCCTAAAATGACTTGGAGATCAGTGGTAATTACCACTTCTTACCTGTTTGAAGAAGGTCCCATCAAAATGGAGAAGTTGAACAATAACCTATAAAAAAAGGCTTCAGTTTCTTAAATTCTGTGATGCAAATGACCCATTGCAATCCAAGACTCTTGGATTACCTTGCTGGTTCTGCCACTGGCTGACTGCAGAAATGGAGGCAGTCCAATGAGCTTCTCCCTCTCTGCTTCCATTTTAGTGGGGAGGGAATGGGAGAAACACATACGGCATAGCCAATTCTGTAAAGATTTTGAAATCTGCAGATGAATGTACTACAACTCATTTTTAAGCAATATTAATCTTCTGCACCAGCAATCTACTTCACTGTGACCCTCAGCGAAGGCCAAAACCTCTGAGGGATGGCTGCCAGCAGTAAGTTACATTCCACATACATTTACCTTGCACAGGATCCAAGAGGGGTTTTCATCTGCCATCTAAACTCTAATTAGCTGCAATCATAAAGCTACATCTGATAACTTTATTCCAACATTAATACCAGCCCTCGATGCTTTACCCTATGCGTCACTGTTCAAAATACAGAGCTACCAGTGAAGAACTGTGAAAAACGTGATCCCAGCAACATCTGCCACCAAAGACAAACACTCCGTCATAACAGAGAGGCAACGACACGTCAAACCTGGCAGATGCAGAGCCAAGGGAGCAGCAAACTGCCAGCGCTATTCCCTGCTTCCCAGTGGTCCCGCTGATCTTGCGTACAGTAACGTAATGAATCCTGGTCTTCTGATGAGTACCAATACAGCCCAGCTGGGCTCTGGCTTCAGCTTATGTGCAGATAAATGGTATATTAGCCTATTTCCACTCACTGGGCAGAGTGGGTTATGTTTTGCACTTGTCATGGATTGATTTAAAAGAATTCCAGGCTCCTATGAAAACCGCACGCACACAGGAAGAGTTGGGCTTTTTTTCAATATGTTAGGGTACATCCTAATATTCTCAACATTTTGCAAAGTCCTACCTTAAAAACAAAAAGAGCTTGAAGAAACCACCCAATACATACTCTTGCTTTCCCTCTTTTCCAGCTTTCCACTTCAAATTCCTCTCAGATGAGCAATATCGAATGGGTCTCCAAAAGCTTTGATGGTCCTGTGTCTTGCCTTATTCTGAGAAGAAAGGACTACATTACAAGGAGCACTGTTTGTCCCATTTAACACCTTATTATCAGTCCTAACTGAAAGTAAACTCCACCAAGTCTGCTAGGCTTTCACCGAGCCATCATTACAATGGTAACTATTTGACCTTTGGACTGTCAATCATGTTTTTCGGACTTTAAAATAAACTGTATTCACGAATTTCTCAAAAACATTGCAGTGACAAGAAAAGATGTCAAGCCTGAATAGTGCCTGTCCTTACTTCTCGTTCCATGAGAGAGCACTACTTCTTTCCCACTACAGATGTAGTGCAGCAGACTGTCCCAGGCAAAACAGAGCAAACCACAAGCAGTGGAACTAGATACTGGGGCTTATTTAAGAACCAAAGAGATTAGAGCTTTTACCCTGCCTATCTCGCTTGTATTCCCTTGCTCTCCTCCAAGCTGTATAGAATCACTAAGCCTTGACTGCCCCTCTCCAGAGGGAAATCATTGTTGGTCTGAGAAAATCCAGCAGAAAGTTCTTGCTGTGCAGCTGGTTGCGGTGACCAGCCTCAGGCATAACTGGCCAAGGTCTCTGCACATCCCCAAGCATTTGTCTACACGTAGCTCTCTGATCTCCAGGATCTACCCCCGCTTCCAGGATCTGTACTCCAGCCAGAATATTTGCCAGTTTCTTTCCAGGCCCTCTTCTTTTCAAGACCACTTCTTTTTGGGAAGCCACGTTTTTGGCTGCTTCTTCTTTCCAGCACCCCAAAGCCTCTGACTTTCCCAATCTAAACGGTCTAACACAGAAGCACGACATACGATCAGCCTCCTCGTTGTTTCTCTCTCATGCCTGTTTATTAACTGGAAGTTTTTGGGACATTAATTGAATTATTTGCGATGTGCCACTTCTTTCTAGTCCACGTTATCAAAATTTATGATCGGCCCACGCCAATCTCAGCTAGTAAGTAGCAGGCTTCTGCTTGAGAGTTCAAAAGTTCAGTTTCAGACATTCTCACACACACCCCCAGTTATCTGCCAGCTGCATGCACTCACAGTTTAAGCTATTTTTTTGCCTAGGACACAGACGGATGTGTTAGCCATGTTGAGACAAACTGAAATCTGCAGATCATTTCTACAGAAGAGCCATCTCTCCTAAGAGACCAAGATGGAAACTGGATTAGGTAATGTGTCATCCTCCAGTCTCAGTTAACTCTCCACACGTGCTCTGGAATCAGTTCAAAGAAAGCAAATTGCCTTCATCCAAAATGCTGGATGCTGCGCTGAAGTCTGTGGATGGATATCTCCATTGAGAACAACTGGATCAGGCCCCAGTCTCGGGCTGTCACACTGCTTGTGCTTTTGTCTAGCCCATGTGATGCGCAGCCACAGGAAAGTATTGGCAAGGCAGCACAAAACTGGAAGCCCCGATTAATTTTGATTTTTCATATCTCAGTAGGAAAGAAGCAATTAAAAATACCATAAGAATATTCCAGGGTGGATTTTTAAAAGTTTTGAGGCTGGTTAAACATTTTTTCAAAGCTGACAGTGGTTATTCTTAATAGCTCAGTGTAGGAAGATTTAACAGCTTATGTAAGACCAAATGCCATAGTCAGAAAAAAAAAACAGAAAAGCTTTAGGCTTTCTACCGGACCTATTTTCTTCTACCTACATCAGTGGACCTAATAAAACTTTATCTGCCTCATACCCTTAGGCTATCAAAGCTACAGGAACACTATCTTCCTTATATCTTACCAACAGTGAGAATCTGACTTCATGAACATGTTTCCTTTTAGAAAAGAGACATAAACAGAGGGAACCACACTCTGGAAGACTTAGCGTGCCATTTATACTTCAGGAAAAGTATTTTCTTTCCATGGGAACTCAGAGCTATCCAACAGCATGAAGTTTATGCGTTAAGTATATTTTTAGTTTTCAAATACGACAACAGATAATACAGCTGGTTTAACTGCTTTTCCCCCCAATAGATGAAGAGAGACAATCTATTGAGTTTATCAGTGGCAGAACCTTTTGTCAACATACAAACAACTGCATATTATACGTACACTCAGAGAAGAGGCCACTTTACCTTGCAGCTTCCATCTGTCAGGCTACAGTCCCAGTACTGCAATACCCAAGCAGCTCCGAAATCTCTCTGAATATAACTCATCTCCTCGAGACTGGGGATATACCATCATTCTTAGTTTGCAGCTAGGGCATTTAGGCAGAGAGAGAAAAGACTGATCAACCTAAAGACACCCCAGATCTACAGAATTGCTGTAATTTGAATTTCATTCACCTGTGCCCCAAGCTGATGGCTCTCAGTGCTGAACAGTCCCTCCATGGTTCACTTTGGCAGGCCTGTTCCTACATTCCTAACAGAACTATTATCCATGACACTATTAGTCCTCTGTTCAACTAAGAACTGAAGAAGCAGTATTCGGAGCTAAAAATCCCCAAAACACAGCTATATACATCATGGACAGTCACAGCAAATGGCCTTGACACTAGGACAAACAAGAGACAATATTAACAACATAAAAATAATATTCCCAGCGCAGCAACGCACTGCTGCCTCCTCTTTTTTTAAATAGCACATCCCTGTCTCTAATTACAGCAGGCAGGATGTGAACAGATGCTTACTGCACCCAGCAGCCCAATGATTCAGGCAAACTTACAGAAAATCCTTTAGGTAGCTGACTCAGGCAAACAAGATGTGCAGATTCCCCCCAACTGATTAACCACCAGGTTTGCACAAGTCTGGTTCGTTGACCACAGCTGTTGGAGGTACGAATGTCCTCAGCTGACAGTCCTGTTCTCAGTTTCATCATCGTTTTGGGTTGAAAAGGAAAACACCAGCATTCACGGACATCTTGTCTGGAGTCAAGACAAAATACCCCAAATCAGTAGGTGAGGAATTCCTGCATGAAATGAATCACAGGCTGAAGTTATTCAAATCATGAAATACAAAAGCAGAGAACAAGATACAGGCCACAGTGATATACAGCCCGGAATTTTCTAGATAAATCCTATGGATTTATGTACTGTGTGAGACATCTCACTTACAAGTCCTGGCTCTGTAACTACCTCCCAAGGAACAAAATCCACACAGATTTTCAATGACATACAAATAGCATGTGAATTCAACCTTTTAAATAATCAATCCTGAGTCTCCAGCAGTTCCTGCCATCGTTTCCACTTCTAGCTGCTACAGACACTTTATCAGTCTTTACTTTCAGAGCTAATGTCACACAATACATCTACTGGTTACTGCTGCGAAAACATCTCCAGTTTCCCACTTTCTAGAAAGAAGATCCTTCAAAAATCCCATGCTACAACATGCAGATGCCTCTTGACAGCCTCGTCTCCAGCACTAAGTAGGCGCAGTTCTAGACAGTATCTGATCCTGCCACATCTTTTACCCTGCCTTCTGCCTCTGCAGCCTTTCTCTTATCCATAGAAACAACCCTCTCCTTGATAAATACAGGCTTTCATAATCAGCTTGCTGATAAAGAAAAACAGAAATGGAAGTAAGTACACATGCCTTGGCCCTTATTTACTTTTAGGATGCCATAGAATTTTTCTTAAGTTCTGACTGGATGGATCTGAACACTGGAAAAATACAGACAAGCTTTGGGATGTCTGCTGTAACCAAACAAGCACTGGTGTTAAGTGTGGGGCTGCTAGAAGAATGAAGTCATATTAACTGTCAAAGTTCAAATTCCCCAGAGACTTCCAGGTTTTTAAAGTATCACAGCTAATCATATCCAAGACCCAGACTCTCACAAGACAGCATAAAAAAATGTATAATGCATGTTACAGTTTAACTATATTGTTTCTTAAAATTTCATTCACTTTCAACTTCCTGGGCTCAGGTTGTAAGTGTAGATTCCTCTCAACAAGAAGCTTCATTAGAAGGTGCAGCCTGCAAGGTGCTGAGCATCTCCACAAACTTCAATCATCTGGGAACAGTCAGTGAACAAGATGGGGAACACAACTTGCAGGATCAGGCCCTGAGAACGGTGGCACAATGCAGAGTTCCAGGCTGAAAAATTATCCCAGACAGGAAGCCTCTTCCTACAGGCATAGTAAACAGCCTTTCGATCAGATTGAGGAGCCAAGGAGGGCAAAAACCCCTTCCCTCAAAATACGCACTCACCATCTAACATTTTGCTCAAAATGCCATCCAATATTTTGCTCCTGTTGGGCAAAAAAGTCACATGGCCTTAAAGGCATTTGTGAGTCACTTAAGCTGAAGAATCCACATAGTCCAGTTGCTTGGAGGACAAGCGTGCTTTTGTTGGTGAAAAGGAAGAGAAGGACAAGAGGAAAAGTAGGAAGAAAAAAACCCTCTTTCCTATGGGACAACCATAGGATTAGTGATGGGAGTAAAAGAGGAAACTGCATTGCTAGTCATCCCCTCTCTGGAGGGGAAAAACAAAACAAAACAAAACAAATCTATATTCTTGTCCTCCATATGCAAATGCAGAGTGTGACAGTAGCTTTTTGGATTAGCAGATTTGTAGCATCACTATACCCACTTAGCAATTAGCTGCCAAATGACTTCCCAGGTCCCAAGGAACCAGAGCACAGAGTTATCATCAGTGCCCAACACCAATACAGCATTTCAGCACTCTGAATATTTAACAGGAGAAATGACATAATTATAAGAACTCTACAGATTCTTTGCCTTGCTAAAATAAGCAGTACTATATGCTACCCTATTATAATACAAAGACTTTGAATTTCCTGTTTTATTCTGGAGCCATTTTTACTTCTTCTGAATGATTGTGAGTTCAAGATGGAAGCAAGGAAAAGAATCTTGAAAGATGCTAAATCTACAGGACCTGAGGGTGCTTAGCTCTCCACACAGTGCAGACCAATGACAGTAAAACAATTAGGCTCAAGGAAGAAACTGGAGTTGTTATTTCATCCTTAGCCAGTCTTACCGGTAGCTATTGGATTTTCACCACAGAAAGGCCAAGCACAGGAGTAAAAGGATTTTCTCCTGAAAGTCCCAAAATTTGCAGTGCAACAACCAGAACTATTCTCCACCACTGTGCCTGTGAACCTCAGTTAGACAAACGCCACTGTGCTAAGCCCTATAAAAGCTCAGGAGACATAGTTCCCATCCCAAAAAAGAATTAAACTGGACACACCAAATGGATGCAAACTAAAGAGAGAAAATCAAGGAGACCATACTGTCTATATTGGCAGGCTGTCACAAGACACCAGTGGCCTGGCTTGATCACTGTAGTCACCAGCGAACAAAGAAAGCCTTAAGGAAGGTTATGAAGGGAGGTAACAAATGTTTACACAGAGCTCCTCCCAAAACCAGAGTTAGCTTGAGTCCAAACACCAAAATGGGCATGGCGAGCTGAGTCAAGCCTAAGTGGCCAGCAATACTGACATCCCAATAACCAATGATAGAGGAAAGATGAGTGGTAGAAGGCTAGGATGGGCCTTCAAAGCGAAGATGAGCAATTTAACATTTAACCAAGTGGACAGAGTAAGGAGAAACACACAGAGAGAAATGACATAGCCAAAAAGACAGACTAGGGAAGTTTGTTTGACAGCAAAACTTAAATGGAAAATAAGAAGGGAAAAAAATGGGCCAAAAATGTTAATAACCAAGAAATAAAGAGCTGTGTGGTTGAGTAGGACCATACTGGAGATTGCACGCAGACAGAACCAAGGCTTAGACACAGACCCCTCTTGTATAGTCACACTCAGGCTGAGCAGAAGTAATTTTGCTTACAGACCTAGATGACACCTACGAGGGCAGCACCCTGCACAGGGCGCAAACCCAAAGCAGGACACAGGCTGAAGAGCTTGCAGTGAAATATGAAAAGCTTCACTTAAATAAGGTTCAGTATGAGCTAGCGATGATTTGTATCCCTGATAGAGTGACCCAATCTGCAGTTTCGGTAGAAGACGTTGAACATAGAGGTAGGTCTGTGAAAACAGAAAACTCACTGTTTATGGAATACATTACTTTTTGGCCACATACAGAAATAAAAGAGAAAGAGAGAAAGCGGATAACTTTGGTACTTCTCCAGAAATGCTGAGCGTGTAACTAAAGAACAACAGAAATCTTCAGTGAAGATGGAGATGTCCAAGAAACAGCAGTTCTGCAAATCCAAAAAGAACCAATCCAGAAGCAAGCAGGGTTGGAAACATTTGTCTTTCCTCTATGATTCACCAGTGTGCTCCAGACCGTGTACTGACACTATGTGTAACAGTCTGAAGATTCCCCTTTAAACTTACCAGCTTTGACCACAGCATCATTCCTGAGAACAAGCTAAGCAGATAAAGAAGCTGAATCTAGCCACCTTTTCCCTGGCTACGCTCCCAGCCAGCAGCACAGCGAAGATGGTCACACAGATGCTACCACAGAAGCTCTGCGTCACTCGCCGCAGAGGGCAGTTCTCTTCAGC